>NW_028277702.1:0-162310 GCF_059751315.1 Micrasema longulum
TATAGTACTCATAGCAAGGAAGACAGAGACGCTGAGCTGTGAAAAGTGTTAGTGTGAAACGGATTCAGTTCAGTAACTGATTGTGATAGAAGATGCACGCATGTAAGGTGAACGTCGTATTTATGATTTTTTAATTTATTTTGCTAAAACGGGGCTTAACTATCTGTTTAGTTTTATCCCATATGGAAAAAAATAAACAGCATGTTTCGATGTTTTGTTTTTCAACATTAAAATATCTAAACATTAAAATATTCCGTCTTTTGCTTGTGGTAGGTAACACGATTTTACATCACCGCGCGCAAAGGAATTATTTACCAGTCTTTTAAGAGAAAATCTGGATTTAACGCCAAGAAATATTATGATGTTGCATTTTTTAATGCATTATTTCAGTACATTTCATCACTTTAGAAAGTAAATGTTAACAATTGCGTTTTAATCCAAACTTCTAATTTCTTTAATTGGCTGTTCGTATCAGAAAATGATTGAAACAAATGCAAGTTTGCAGAAATATACCAAAATGAGACCCGTTTGTTGGTCACTCAATTGAAAAAGTTGTATTTTATTTTCTTAGGAGTAATTTAGGGTTAAATTGTTTGAGGCTAGTGGTTAGAAAAGAGGCGAACGTGTAGTGGTTAGGTTTTAGGAGTCTAGGGAAAGCGAGTTCTGGTAATGGAATGACCACTTCCAATGATTACCTTGCAAGTTGCAAGTCTTGTGTATCAAGACTAGTAAACATGCTTCGTAACAGCGGCCAGGCTTGCAATATTAACTGTTACTCAATGCGGAGTTAGGATACTTAAACGGGAAACAAACAGCTAAATGTACCGACCGCTGAAACGTTATTAACTCGTTGGTTGCATTGAAGATAAGTATATCTTGACTGAAGTAAACATTCGTTAGAACAAATCTAGGGCGGTTCATTATTATTATTAATCGCTAAGATACCATTTACACGAGGACAACACAATAGATAGGATTATATATATTGTCTTGTCCTAGCTCCTTGAATAGCCTAGACCACACAGATTAGGACTCTGGGATAATACGAAAATTTGGCAGCAGTTTTTTTTAAATTTTTAAATTAATATATAAACGCTTACGGATTATTAAAATATTCAAAAAAATATATTTTCATTTTTAATTCATACTCTGTTGCTGATTATAATATTTTACAAATCTTTAGAAAAGGTTGCCGGTGTCTTTTGTTTAGTTTTGTCTGGTAGTTTATTAATAATTTCAGTCCCTGGTTTATTGGTCTCGTCTGTCCTTGTCTCGTTTTAAATTGGTGATATTTTTTTTATTTTATTTAAAAAAAAAATATTTTTCATTTAATATAATTAAGTTACAACATGTTAACAAAAAAAACATAATAAAGCAAAAATACAGAAACAAAAAATGAAATACCTCACCAAAAAAGAAGCAACCTCTTGTGCTTGTTGTGGGATTAATAATTTAAGTAAAAAATACACATACATTTCAAAAAAGAAATGAAGCCATTTAAAATATTTTTTTAATAAATATGTGCATATACATGTGCGTTATATTGTTTAGTTGAATTGTTCTGATATTCTCGTATTATGTCCGTGTTTATTACAATTTTTTTCAAGTTTCTGTTGTTTGTCTACAATGACTAAGATGAATAAATGAAAAAGATTCTAGTTGAAAAAGTTCAGAAACATTTAACTGTTTAAGTGCTGCGTAAATAAATAAAAGACAACATTTTTAACGAGCGAGTTTGCGAAAAACAATAAGAAAAAGTTGCTAAGATGTATTTGAATTTTTAAAGGACGAACTAAATAATAAAAATACATTTTTTCTGCCGACATTTTCTACGGTCCTGTCCGTGCGCGTTTACCCGAAGACGATGCGGCAGCGCGTGGTGGTGGGAGTAATCATTGTTCCGCGTACCTCCTGCGTGTCTTTCTCTGTGACAATGTCTCGGAACAATGTCGTGTCTTACAAATTGGGGTTTACACGTAGACAATCAGTCAGATCCCCGGGCCGAACAAAATTGTTTTATCCACGTGTAAACGCTACTTAATAATTATGTGACATTTCAAATAACAACAACAATGTCGGCAGAGATGATGAAATGCCAGATCACGCGTTTTTATTTATTTACTAGTTTAAAACTGGCAATCTTGGCACGGAATATAATCACCTCTCTTAGTAGGCTGTTTAACAGACCAATGATTCTCTCCACAGTCATCATCAACGGTAAATTAGTCCCGTATTCAGGAAGAACAAATGGCCTGTGTTGTCTAACTCTAAAGATGGTGCTCGGTGCATATAATTTTATGCGCTCAAAAATGTTGAGATTCCAAATGAAAAAGTCTTTTAGTATCTACAAACCTCGTTTCCTCTACATGCATACATCTTTTTATGGACGTTCGAAAATTATTCCAACTTTTGACATGAACATCTTAAAGTTTTCAAAGGATTTGTTCATGCCATGTCTTTCTCGTTTTCTGCATTCATCGAAATTCGCAAACATTTCAAGTCGTTCATTCGTTTTTCATTCGCTCTTCATGTCCAAACCAACTTAGCACATTTTTTTACAACTATTTTTTTTAAAAGTTAATCTACAACAACGAGGAATTTCAGAGCTAAAAAAACAATATTTGTGAATATACTAAACTTGGCTTTAATTTTTTTTATGTATCGTTTTATCAGCTCAATGATTTTTTAAAGTTTTGTATTTGTGAAATAACTCCGCGTGTGACGTCAGAGGTTCTTCTCTGGCAGTTCTCCCGATTGGTCCGTTTACGGTAAGCAAACACGATATCTCTCATATTATTGTTTGGTTCATACGAACCAGTGACGTCGCAAAGAAGTGCGTTTTTATTTATTTTTTCGCACATTTTGAATAAACTTTGCCCTACAATTTAATGCTCTTATTTTTACCACGCGCAAGAAAACATTTTTTATTTCCAGTTTTTCGTAGGGCTGAAGTTCCTCAATTGGTGTTTTTAGCCCTGAAAACACATTAATCCTCTCTTCTTACGTAATTAAATACAACAAAAATGTTTTTTGTGTCAATTGCCGTAAAAGCACTGAATGAACTTTTAAATTAAAGCCATAAATTCGGCGGCATAGCTTTCCCGAGATTAACCAAAAATAATAAACAAGGTCATCTACGGAGATATGCGTAGGCTGCTTTGGTTTAATTCCAATGCTTTCAAAAGGTCATTGTAAGCATTCAAAATGCGTAAATGACTAAAAAGCGTTTTACAGATCAAAGAAATAATCTGTTTTGATGAAAATAGGGTTAAATACTCGCCTAGAGAAATTTGGACATGCTCTAGATATTGTTTAGCAAAATTATTTATCTAAAATTTATATTTGAAGCATTAATTTTGTGGGTATTCATTATAATTTAAATATAGCCCAAAAACAAGCTTGCGAGCTTTAAAACTCGTCGGTAAGGAAAAAAAGTAAGTGGTTAAAAAACAAAGTCGTTTTATATTTACTTTATTCAATTATTTGTAGTTTTTGTCGACAAATATTTTTTTATAAATGAGATTAAATTCTATTCTATGGCTCAAATTTTTTACTAGATATTAATTTTATAGTAACTACCAGAAAAGGTTTGTATATACACATAATACAAGGATAGCACAATGTGAAGGCTTGTCAGCACCGAAGTTTGTGAAGAAGTACGGACTAAGAATACTTCATTATACAATTCCTAAAATTTTCAATAAGATTCCTAATCAGATTTTAAAACAAAGTGTTGACAAAACTTTTAAGAAAAAAATAATTAAATGGCTAATATGTAACAAGGCTTTATATTTATTATTATTTTATGTTAACAGCTATCTATTAAAAAAATTGAAAATAAATTTTGTGCATAAAATACGGATGCTTTTAGTTTTTCATAATGTTTATTGTACTTTTTAAATTTATATTAATACTTTGACTTTTTGCTTTGTGAAGGAAAAATAAAAAACCTGATAACAAGCCGGTTTCGCGGTTGAGTGGGTTTTATTATTTTTTCTTTTATATTTTCTGTTCGTGTTTACCTTCTGACATAAAATAATAATAAAAAACCTGAACAAGTGCTTACGACTCGATGGCTAGTTTAAGATAAAAATCCTGAATAAGGAAATCAAGAAGATATAAGTTTGCCATGTAGTGTAGTGGTTGGGGCGTTCGCTAATCATGCTCGATATCCCGGGTTAGATTCCTGGGAGAGAGATCATAAATATTGACCAAAACTGACATTCTACTCTCCAATATTTTATGTTTACGAGTATAATGGGAAGTTAACATTTATTTTCAATTTTACCTGCAAAGTAAAATTAACTTTTCTGGGTGAAAAATATGCATATCATTTTTTCGTTTTAACTTATTCAATTACAGGTAACCAACGAAAATATTTTAAATTTTTATTTACATTTTTGTACATAAATATCGATTTTACTTTATCCGTCTTCATATGTCAGAAGTGTAAGACTGAACACCTTACCTTTCTGAAACAGATGATTGAGATACGTTGCATTTGTTTTATTATGCACCATCAGGTGCAGAGAAGCGTTTGTTGAGGATAATGAAATATCAAACAAAAAATCTATTTTCATCAATAGAAAGTTGTATTCTTTCTTTCTTTCTTTCCTACGAACATCTAGACATGCTGTAGGTTTTCATTAATGAATTACTTATAATTTTAAACGATCAAGTATTTGTTTATCTGATTTAACTTCACAAAGTTACTAAAATTTGATTTAAAAAAAAGTGAAAATCCCACAGTTAAACACTTTGAAATGGATAATCACAAAGTTAGTCTTTCAAAAATTAATTTGTATTGAATATTTAAATAGTAGATTAATTTCTGCTAACGAATTTTCTCAACAGAAATCTGTTACTAAAAATACTTGGTTTTTAAAATATTTATAAGTGTATCATCGATAGATTTTTTTTTTCAATTTATTGCTACCGTTTCTTGTAATTATCTTATGAAAAGTAACATTAGGATTTTAATTTCTAATTTTTTTGTTTTGTATTATCATGTGCATAAACAAAACAATAAACATAAATTTGAATAATTCATAAAAAAATCATAATTTTTGAAATGCGTATTTGCGTTGATATAATAATTTAACTATTTATTGTAAATTTTATTTGATTTACATTTATTGAGGCACAAGTCCCAACTTTAATGGACCATAGTTCTGTTTTGAATTGGGACAAATAATACAATTTGACAACAGAGAAAAAGAAATCTTATACAGTGCACAAATGCACCAATAAAAAAATACAAAGCATATATCAATATAAAAAGAATACCTATAACATAACCAGTAATTTTTAATCCAGTAAAAAGGTAAATGGAGCAGTGCCATTTTTACTATATAATACAAAAAAATATTTTGTTCTCATAAAATAATAAAAACCAAAAATACAATAAATTAAAACAAATAAATGGAAAGAAAGAAAAAATATTTTAAATTGTATATCCTTACTACGGTCTAAGCATCACTGTCACTGCTTGAACAGAATTGAGCGGATTCAACCTGCAGTGGCTTAGAGAAGCGTTTTGTTGGTTTTTAAGCGTCGTCATAGGCTCCAGGCTCTTTGGCGAAGTAGGGCAGCGAAAGAGTTTACTTCTCCAGCCGTAAACATAGATTTCAATACAGAATAGAAATGCTCATTGAAACTGGAGTAGGAACAAAGGCTAAGAGTTCCACCAATGAATTATTTTTTGACAACTCATAATCCTCCTTACTATAATATAAACGAGAAATGTGTTTTTTTTTCTTTTTTCATTTAATTTTTTGATTTATTTATTGTTTATTGATATTATTGAGGTGTACTAGTCTTTTATTAACATGTTGTTTCTGAGAAAAATAAGAAAGACTTAGGAAAGTATGAAATAAAAATACTGTAGTTTTTATACATTTATGCTTCTATAAGGTTTATGACCTGTCATTGGCTGGTTTGAGTCGGCACTTTACACACTGTGTAACATTTACCGTTTTGCCTATGTTTGAACATCAACATTTCTTCGATTCTTCCATCTGTCGATTTCAAAATTGACAAATCATAAGCCGCGTAAATGCCTAGATTACCATTTTCCCTTATATTATTGATGTTGTCTATCACTGTTGTAAAATATTAATCTTAATCACTCCCTAGGAGTGAAATCCAGCCGTTTGTCTATAAAGTCAAAATATTGTAATAATTGTTTCCATTTGAACTACTCGTATTACAAAACAGCATTGTATTTGGCCAACAAGAGAGACAAAAAAATGTTTGAAATACTCTAAAAAAAAGCAATTTGAAGAAAAGTATCCACAATAATGTTGAAAAATTAGAAAAGATTTGAATTTAATAAAATAAAAGTATAAAGCTTAACGTATTTTACATGTAAAATGTTTGATAATTGTATTAAATAAAAATATACATAGTTATTTAATTAGAAATAGAAATAGAATTAGGCTTCCTCCTAAGAATAAAAAAACAAAATCACCATATATATAGAGCTTAACATATAAAGGGTTAAAATAGTGTAATGAGATATCTGAAATTTTGAAAGAAATTTTATTAATTTAAAAAAAACTTGTTCATTTAATTAAAAGCACAACTTGTAATTGAATTGAACAAATATGATTAGTATTTACGAAAACGCGTTAAAAAAAAAAAAAACAAAACATTAACAAAGTACAACAATTAGTACAAAAAAACTATATCAAACAAACATTTAACTGATTTAAAACAGTGACAAAATGAAGTAGCCAAATATTAAAAAATATAAAGTTTATATTTGAAGCACTAACTTTGCGGTTACTCATTATAAAGAAATAAATAAAACAAATTTGTTTTTAACCACTAACTTTATACTTTATTTTATTTTTTCCACTGACCAGTTTCAAAGCAAACAAGCTTCTTCGTCAAGGTTTACGTAACTAATGAATTGATTCCGGTTTTATTTTTATCATGTTTACTAAATACTACACGTGGACCCAATAAATCAAGTCTTTTTTTTCTTACAAGGGTAGTAATTTGATATCAATATAATCAAAGCTTGACAGGAGAGGACTAAAATAAATATTGTTTATTAATTAGTTTTTTCTTATTATGAATGGCTTTTTTCATTTCTAAGATTTCTAAGTTGTCTAATTCTAATATTTTATTTTAAACATGAAGTACTTTTAATCCAGTGTCTTTATTGTAGTTATGATTATTTTCTATCAGATGATTTGCGAATTCAGAAAAAATATATTTATTTAAGCATCTTAAATGTTATTTTACTCTGATATTCAAGTTTCTTTTAGTTTATCCAATGCAGATTGAATCACAATCATTAAAATTTTATTGGTTTATCCCCTGGTACGGAAAAAAAGACTTGATTTATTAGGTCCACGTGCAGTATTTAGTAAACATGACTGGCTGGATTTCCTCTCTAGGAGTTGTTCATATTTAAATTTATTTCAACAGAGAGGAAAAACATTTTTGAGAGGGGAATATGGAAGTCTTGGCATTTACAGGG
Source organism: Micrasema longulum (assembly GCF_059751315.1). Lineage (NCBI taxonomy): Eukaryota > Metazoa > Arthropoda > Insecta > Trichoptera > Brachycentridae > Micrasema > Micrasema longulum. The sequence goes on from NW_028277702.1 coordinate 7,490, forward strand.
CTAATGACCTGTCATTGGCTGGTTTAAATGGCCACTTTACACATTGTGTAACAATCACCATTCTGCTCATGTTTGAAAATCCACATTTCCTCAACTCTTCCATCTGTTGACTTTTGTGAAGTAAAAGAGCTGAAACCTATATCACGTGGGTGAGATTCATCCGGCTGAACCAAATCACCTACTAGGCAACGCTTGAAAACAATTTTCCAATTTTCGTACTTCTTCTTTTACCAGGTAGTTAATTCAACAATGTTTGAGTGTGTCCAAATGCTTGCAGACTGGCTGGATTTTTTCCCTAGGGAGTTGTTTATATTTAAATTTATTTCAACAGAGAGGGAAAACATTTTTGAGAAGGAAATTTTGAAGTCTAGGAATTTATAGGGCTTATGACATGTCATTCGCTGGTTTAAGAGGCCACTTTACATACTGTGTAAAATTCACCATTGTGCCCATTTTTGATCACCCACATTTCCGATAGAAGATAATGTCGGTCAAATGTCGACCACGGCGTTGATTAATCCTAGGGGTCCATTTTCATCAGTTTTTTCATTAAATGAGCAAAGTAGCGTAAAAAAATTAACTACCTTAGCAACACTAACGAAATGTTTATTTTGTTTTTTTTTGACAATCTGACAGATGGAAAAATAATTCAATTTTTAAGTAATGCATTTGCAACTAACACATGAAATGTGATCTCATCATGTTCGTTAAAGATCCAAGCAGTATTTCTACACTTTAAAACGACACAACCCGACATAATTGAATGCAAATCGGGAGTTGCGTTCTGGGCGACGCGACGTCTACAAAGAAACTAATGGGTCGAAAAGTAAAACAACTCTTTTTAGAGTAGTTTAGTCGCCTTCTGTTTGATGCGCGTATGCGGTTTCTGGACAATTTTTAATTCTGTATTGTAAATATTAGTTGATATACACATGTTTAATTAACTAACTGAAGGAAATAAATAATAAAGTGAATATTAAAACGATTATCTCAAATACTTATCTACTAAAAGTATTATTACTTTCTAGCGAATGGCGAGTAACACACGCCCTGTCTCACCACCTGTACCCAAATACCCTAATGGATTTTGAGATGAGTTCTCTGGAACCACTTCTTCAGTACTTACCAAGAAGAGATAAATCGCTCTTCTGGAGATATTCCCCGGCCATTTCTTCCTTTTTTGTGTATTTTGTGTTCTACAAGGCGCAAGGCGTGAAGAGGTAAGATATTAATTCAATTTTATTGATTTATTTATACTTTTACATTGTTTGTATTATTTTTTATACAGAACAATGTTTCTTCACTGGGGTGTCCCGTGCCGAGGGAAACATTTTACAAAATGTGAAACATGCCTTAAATTAGTTGTTTAACAAAGTTAACATAAAAATATTTTTAAAAAATCGCAACTAATCTTATTAACTCTAAATATCATTAACATATTAAACAATAAAAACTAAAATAATCTTAAAAAACATAACCAATTTATATAGACCAGATTTCATAAATAGTACGCACATTTTACCTGTTTGGCTTGATCCACTCATCGATTCGTGCGCAACCCACCTCCACTATCCATTTCTTAATATAAGTTTTATATTGTGAGTACTTACTAATTGTTCTTATGTATGGAAGTAGATTGTATACTTTAACCGAGTAGAAGGCCAATCTTCTCATTATTGTTAAATCGACAATTATTTATTTATTTTATTTGACAGTTTATATACATATACAATAAATATACATATAAGGGCGGGCATATTACCTTAAGGCAATTTCTCCCTACCTACCCAAACCGTTCAGTTTGAGAAAATTATAAATACATGGACATATTGAATCTTACAATTTTATACAAAAATTAAAAGCAAAGATTAACAAAAATAAATAAATATGTATATTAAAATAACACTATACTATGAAGAGAGGAAAGAGGATGGGAAGGAAAGAAGAAGGATAAAGGAACAATTTAAATATTTAGATAGGGACATTTCAATCTTGACTTAAATGTAAATAAAGAAGGGGCGTCTCTAACATTAGTAGGTAGATTATTCCACAATCGAGCGGCTACTACTGTGAAAGAGGAGGCAAAAATTATGTTAGTTCGTCTCGTTGTTAGGTGTTTTGGGTATTTTGTGTTCCACAAGGCGCAAGGCGTGAAGAGGTAAGATGTTAATTACTATTGTAAAATCTAGAATTATGTTAGTTCGTGTAGTTGTCAGGTGTTTGACTACTGTCATTAGGCCCCGGCTTCGATGACTGCTAAGATTGAAATAATGTCACTCTATCTTTGCATACAGATCACGCTTCCTCCACATTCATACATTATTCCGGCTTTTAACAAGTCCATCTTCAAGTATTTGTTGGATTTGGTCATGCCATGTCTTCTCGGTCTTCCTCTATTTCTGCATTCATCTAAATTCGCATCGTAAATATTTTTAGCCGTTTTTTCTCTGTCCATTCGCTCTTCATGTCCAAACCAAAGCAGAGCTCCTTTCTTGATTTTGTCGATAGTTCTTATCTCAACCTTACATAATGTACGGATCTCAACATTTGTGCATTTATCGTGCATAGTTGATTTTAAATACAAATTAATTAATTCGGTTTTTAATTTTTTATTGTTTCACTTGAGTATTATCGTTCTTAAAAACCTCTGGATAACAATACAATAATATTATATTGTCAAAACAAATGAAAAATTGTGTTCATTCTGATGTTTTAGTTTCAATTGAATTATTTTACATTAACAAACACCAGGTGCCGGCTGTTATGGTGCTATTTAAAAATAAATAAAAAAATATTATAATAATAGGATTCGCGTCCTCACTTTTAATCATGCAAACGTATTTTCTCCCTGGAATATGGCTCTAGGGCAATGACTTTTTTAGATCCACCATTAGCGTGGCCAATCGTTTGTTTTTTGTTTGTTGAAAAATTGTCTTATACAGGAGCTAGAACCAACCAAAAACCCTTAAAGACGCCTAGTTTTATCAGCCGTACGGTTAACGAACTATTTCTGAAAACAAAACTAGCTGACACAGAAAATTTATATCTGTTACTCTTTTTCAATGTAAATAAAGAAGGGGGACGTCTCTGAGATAAGTGGGTAAATTATTTCATAATTCAGCAGTTACTACTGAAAAAGACGATAAAAAAAATAGAGCAGTAAATGGGTATTAGAAGGGTTCTCTTGTTACTATAACGAAGAGATAGCCCATGCTGTGATAAAGGTTTTACGTATAAACGGACTGGTTAGCTGGTTATGCAAACAGTTTTTTCGTAATTAATTACACACGTTATTTATTTTGTATTTTGCATATGTATTATTTATTCGTAATAAGGGTTTGTTTTTTTGTTTTATCTCCACGTGTGATTGGTTAAGAGGCCTCATCGTGCTAAAATCAAAATCGTGCAAAAATCACTACTCTTATAATAAAAATAATGTTTGGATAATTTATATAGCGCTATTTTTGTGAAAATCACCTCAAGGGCCACAATCTATGGAGAAAATACGTGAATGCGTGTTGATGAAGAAAAGTCAGACAGCGTTTTACCCTGAGCCCTCTAAAATTATGGCACTTAATCCATTTTGGAATTTGGTAATGTTTTAATCGTCAACCGTGTTTCGACGTGACCTTGACATTTAATTCAAAACCAAAATAAAAGAAACAACTAAGATAGACCAGATCTTGTCTTGAGGTAGTATTTTTTTTTGTCCTGGCTTTAATTTTATTTCGTTGTATTTTATTTCATTTGTACCTGTATTTAGTATAAGAAAATGTAATTACCATTGTTGGAATGGACTGTATTAGTCCGTCAATAAATAAAAAAATCCTAGAAAAATGACTGTATCGTGAAATCGTGCAAAAACTTTCCGGATAAAAGGAAAAATACTTTTCATTGATATGTAGGTACTAATGTTTGTGGTTGAATTCCAAAACATGAAATAATAATTTTTCAAATAAAGAATTATTTTTGCTAATGTCAAGCTCTACGCTACTTACCGGCAGTGGTGCATTATGTGTGTGAATCCGTTTTTCAAAAATGTCTCGAATGTCGGTTAAAATTGTTTAAACATTACTAAAAATCCATTAAAAATATGTTAACATGTGGAAAATAAAAAAATAATTAATTCAGTATCCATTTAAAACAATTGATGTTTGTAAACGTTAAAATACAAACTTTTTTAATTTACAAAAAAATAACATTTTACAATTTTTTTGGAACATGCATTTCAGTCGAATGCAACCCCGGAAAATTGACGAAAACACATATATACATAAACAACATATTAAAGATGTTATTGTTTGTAAGCCTTGAGTACATGAATTAGAACATTTTGCAAAAAACCGCACGTAAATCTGTCAAGCCATTTTCGAGTTTTTGCGAAACACAACACGGTGATTCATTTTTATATATAAAGAGATAATTCACTGATAAAATATACAACTCTTTTAGCATGATCGATTAGCTTAATCGCTATTCCTCCTTTCCGAAATTTCTGGTCAAATCTACGATATGAAAATAATCGTATTTTAGTAACATAACGATAAAATTAGTCTTTGATAAAGGACACTTAATGGCATATACAACAATAAATCCGTTCGAATCAAAACATTTAGTGAACTCAATTCTCATTGTGGATATAAAGTAGATAACTTTATGCTTCTGCAAGATAATATATTGCAATAAAACCTTTTTTGTTTCGATTTCGGGTTAGTGGCTTTGTGTCCCTTATAATTGGATTAAATGGGATTGCTTAGTGTAATATATTTCATTACCGAACTCTTTCAGTATGTAAACAAACGCTACAAATTGAATTATTTAAAGTTAAGGAACAAATAGGCTGTATTAATTGGCAATGTGATTTATTTTGTAAAAGAGCATTGGTTTATTTTTAAAATGTTACTAGAGTTATAAAAGAATTAAACAATCGTGGAAAAACTAGAAAAATAAATTACGATAACATCAATAGATTTTAGTCGTATATTTCAATTTAATTCACTGTAATCAATATTTATCTTCTTTGGGTGATCCCGTATAAGTTGTATTTATTCCAACGTTTTGACTACCATTGCAGAAATCTACTTTAGGCCAAAATGTGTGTTTTGCAGGAAAAAATAATATATATTCGTGTCATTTTTGTGGTGTGTAGTGCCGGGAACCACGTTGAGATTAATTTACGCTCGTCATCTTCGTTTATGTTATTTGGGTGTTTGTGTACTTAAATAGTTTTTTTTATTATTCGTGCATAGTAATTTCTTTTTTTTCAAAGTTTATGCAACATCTTTGGTTCGAAGGTGAAAAGATGTCTTGTGTCTCTAAAATATTTTTTTTTACAAAACACATTTTACCCTGCAAGGGTAGCGAAAACGTCGAAACGAATTCAACTTGCACGGAATCACTAAAAAATATGCATATTATATTTTCCGCGTTCGGGCGGGTAAATACTACAGTTTAAGGTGTAAAATAAAACCAGAATTCTGGACGAGTGTTTTTGACTAGACTACTTTGAGGTAAAAAATGGCATGGAATGCTTAACCAGCAGAAGTGCGAGGCTGTGAGAGTGAAGTGATGTTTCAGAAAAAGCTTACAACCCACTTGTTCTTTAAATCATTTGAATGAATCCGTAGCATGTGATAACAAAATAAATTGTTTTAACAATGTTTGAGTATGTCCAAATGCTTGCAGAATGACTGGATTTCCTCCCAAGGGAGTTTTTCATATTTCAATTTATTTCAACAGAGGGAAAACATTTTTGAGAAAAGGATATTGAAGTCTGGGCATTTAAAGGGCTTATGACCTGTCATTGGCTGGTTAAAGTGGCCACTTTACACACTGTGTACCATTCACCATTCTGACCATGTTTTGTTTTGTGATAAAGGTCTCAGCTCTTTTATTTCACAAAAGTCAACGGATGGAAGAGTTGAGGAAATGTGGATGTTCAAACATGGGAAGAATGGCGAATGTTACACAGTGTGTAAAATGGCCATTAAAACCATCCAATGACAGGTCATAAGCCCTGTAAATACCTAGACTTCCATATTCCCTTCTCAAAAATGTTTTCCCTCTGTTAAAATAAATTTAAACTGTTTGAATTAAATTACAAATTTAGAAGGTTCAATAAAAATTTTATAACTATAGAATCACTATGTAAAGCGCCCTTGATTTATTTTATTACGAAAATGGCGCTGTATATGTTATCCATAATAATAATAATATTAACATATTACAACAGAGATGAAGAACATTTTAGAGAAGGTGATATATAAGTCTAGGCATCTACAGGGCTTATGACCTGTCATTGGCTGGTTTAAGTGGCCACTTTACACACTGTGTAACATTCGCCATTCTGCCAATATTTGAACATCTATATTCCTTCAATTCTTTCATCTGTTGATGTTTGTGAAGTTAAAGAGCTGAAACCTTTATTTATGCCTACCTATAACTTATATTGACAGGTCATAAGCCCTGTAGATGCCTAGACTTCTACATTACATTCTCATAAATGTTCTTTATCTCTGTTGTAATATGTTCATATAAACAGCTCCCCAGGGAGTTGAATCCAGTCCTTGTCTACAAAAATTCGGACAAATTCAAACTATTGATAATAATAATAATAATAATAAAATCCTGAAAATGGATATTGATTGGAAATAAATCTGCCTTATTCGGCGCGTTCGTTTACCATTCAAGTCCTGGTTTTGATTCCAGGAAAGGTGAACGTAAACTATTGGTGTCAAAAGTAGTTCTATATTGCAATAATTCAATGTTATTCGGGTAACCTAAATTACCTTATACAGAGAACACGTACGATGTTTGCTCGGAGACACTTTTCATGTATAGCTCCAAGAGTGTTCAACGTCTTGGATGAACTATTAAATTCTCAAAAACAATGTATATATTTAAGATGAAGATCCAAAATTAGATTTTATCGAGGGGTAAAGACCACTTTATTAGATTGTTTCGGGAATAAATATATAAAATCGATGCTGTTATCATTATTATCCATATACGTATATATGTATATCATCTTTAAATAAACTTAATAGTGTTGCATAATTATTTGTAAATATATATTTTTACTTTATTATTACGTTTATTAAATTATATATTCTACCATACATGTATGTATGTATATTATTACTTTTTTGTAAAATTTTGCATATATTTTTACTATCAATCAATTACCGAATTGAATTATAAAATTACTATAAATTAATAATAACATATTGCCGTGAATTAATCAATAAATTTTCTGCATTTTATTTTTCGACACGTAATTTTTTTAAATATTTATATTTTTCTATTATTATTTTGTATATTGCTTTGATTATTTTGTATATTGTTTAATATGTTTATAAATGTTTTTAATTTATATATAGCTGACTCCCAACTTAACACGGAATTTTCTAACAATTTGGGACATAAAAACGTGCTCTATTTTATTTATTTATTTATTTTATTTTATTAGGAAAATCAACAGTTCTACAAACATATTTTTAGTAAACAAACAGTTATAGTGTATAAACTCAGAACTAATAACAGATTTCCACATAGTATACAAAGTTAGTAAAGAAAATATATATTACATATCAAATAAACACATACAATTTATACATATAAAAATAGTATTTTCATGTACTCAATAATCAAAGATTTTTTAAATATTAATTTTAAGAACATTAAGTTATTGTAAATTGGGCGGGATAAGGACAAAAATGATAAAATTTTGTATTTTGTGCATTAAATAAATAATTAATAAACAAATTTCCTGACTCATCTTACTTTCCATGAAACATGAAATTTTGGTTTAATTCGATCGGTCTAGCGTGAATGATTTATTTTTTGGGTTCTTTTCCATTGGAATAGTCAGTCCCTGACATGAAATTTATGTTTGCAAGTTGGACACGGCAATATTTAAATGTTTCCGGACTGGCACCTTACGAGGATATGCGGTGCTAGACAATTTTGATGAATAGATATTTTATTTTTTTCTGTCACTCTCTCGCAAATTCCTCTTCAATACTGTGCAAATGCACGTCGAACTGATTATGCCTAACAAAAATCGACAAAATTGAGAAAATCGACGTATCGGTGTTCCGTTTTCAGCACTCCAAAATTGAATTGATTTGGTGTTTTTTTTTTTAGAAAGAGTACCAAAATTTATTTTTTTTAATTTCTATCAAATTTCCTCCGTTTTTTAAAAATTGTTAATCATATTTGTATTGTATTTGTACGTCCGAAAACTCCAGATAAAGTTAGACGCTTTAATGGTTTTATAGATTTTTAGATGGTTTTAGTTCCTAATAATATGTCCACATATAAATTACTGTTCTTCCATTCTTTTTTTGAGTAATGAAGGAGAAATTGAAAATAAATGAATTCTTTAAAATAAGGCAATGAGGATTATACTCAAAAGAAATATCTATTCTAATGTAGAAATAATGCACAAAGAAATTGGCTTGCTCACAGTAAAGTAACAAATTAAATATAATGTAGGAATATTTATATATAAAATAATCAAAGGATTGAATAAAATAAAAACAATAATAAAGTTTAACCAACAATGTCATACATATGAAACAAGGGGTAAAAAAAAGATAAGATTACCAATGAGGAGAAAAACATAACCTAAAAACTCATTGTACGAGGGATTGAAGCTGTAGAAACAAAGGAAATTGAATTTTTTAAAATTAATTTGAAAAAATATGTTATTGAGAAACTTTGATGAATAAATTGTAATATTATTTAAAGTTTATATTCTAAAGTCTGTTAATTGTTACAAAAATTTACAAATAAATAAACCAGCCGCGTGATACCCGAACGACAATAGCCTATTTTGTACATATCATCTTAATCCAAACGGCACGGTAAAATTATAGTGAATTGACATTTATTAGATCGTTAGTACCTTTTTTAATTTGATAATATTTATATTTTTCGTTTTTTTTTATAAAATTCCATAGTAAGTGACTTTGGTTAAAATACCAATAAAAACGCCTCGGTTAAAACAAGAAATATTAACGTTCTTATAATTTACCCAAATATATTATTTAAATTTTGGTGACCATTTTCAATGAGTTGTAAATAACTCACTTTTAGAAAATGAAAATTGGGGTAGAGTGGAGATCAAACCTCAGAACCCTGATCCGTGAGTTCGCAACACGAGCCGCGTGTCCACAACCCGATTCAAATAATAAAGTAAAACTTAGCAAATGAGATTACAATGATAATTTTATCAAAATCAGTATTTAAATTTAGCTAGTATTCATCATTATCTCATCGTTTCCTTTCCGCACCTAATGGTGCATAGGCACTGCATTGGTACACCAATCGCAACGTATCTTAATTATTTTTGTTACATCAAGGTAAGATAATCAGTCGTACACTTCAGGTACCAGTCCAGGGACTATGAAATATTCTAGTGTAAAAAAACCCGTAACATTAAAATATTTCATGTCAAGTATGTCGGAAATCAAACTTAAGACCTCTTGCATGATAGAAAAACGCGTTGCCCATTACACTACTAGGCTGACAAAGCGAGTACTCTCAGGTAAAAAATTTGCAAAAGGAAATCGACTGGAGATTAGTCGGTCTCATGGCGTATTGGTTATTGCGTTTGCCAGGCATTCAATAAATAAATAATTGGAAAACAATAAATATCAATCCAATGTATTGTATTTTATCATGCCGTTTGTATGAAGAAAAGTTTTCTCTTAAGCGAAAGCTCTATGACCTTACCTTCATGTAACAGATGATTGAAAATTTCGAGAAAAGATCGTCCTTGTCTCGTTTTAGAAGGTTGGATATGATATTTTTCTGATATTCTCGTATTGTGTCCATGTTTACTACAATTTTTTAAAGTTTTAGTTTTTCGTCTACTATTACATCAGCGGCTAATTTGTGGATAAATTTTAATGATTCTAGTTGAAAGAGTTTAGTTATTTTTAATTGTTTAGTTTGTTTAAAAAGTTCTTTAGTAGCTTTTGGATAGAAAAAGTTGAATACTAATTTTAATATTTTATTATTTTATTGTAACTGAGTGTGTTAATAGAGCTTTAATTGACCGTTTGTATCATTTGGTCGATTATTAAAACACTTTATCCTTCTTTTTTTTATACATCTTCCTCCTCTTTTAGGTTGATCAGGCTGTTGACTAGAAAGGACACCTCAGGGTCGCGAGGGTGGCGGCTAGAGTACTTCGTTCCCTTTTCTGTACCCTTGGCGATGAAAATATTCTCTAACACCGAATGGATGGAGCTTGTTTACACGTGGATGGCAATCATTTACACTGCGAGTTTTATATTCGCCTTTATTGGACTAAATGCAGCTCATCATCATCCGGATATCTTCCACGATGGAGATGCCCCCCCGTAAGTAAATGAATTATTGTTATTTAATAATTTTATCTGACATAAACAAAACAATTGAAGATCTCGTTCGAAAAACATCAAATATCCAAACTTTCCAAAGCAATATTATTGGGTTTTATTATTCTATGTCTATGCATTCATATAATTCTTAATTCTAAATATATAAAAAAAAAATCTAGGTACCTCAAATTTACTGTTGAAAAAACGGTATTTTTGTAAAACCAGCAATTGTCCATATCAATTTGTATTATTGAACAAAAAATAACCTTTAATTTTTATTTCTACCACTATGTAGCGCCACTATTATTTATTGTTTGATAATAACCAATTACAACAGGGATGGAGAATACCTTAAAAAAGGGTATATGGAAGTCTAGGCATTTACAGGGCTTATGACCTGCTATTGGCTGGTTTATAGCTATAGTAGATATTATTTTATAATCAAATTTTTGGCAGTGTTAACTGAATATTTTTACAAATTTCAATATGGATAGTTTAACTACTATACAAGTTTCTGAAAAACAGTTTTTTTTACTTCCACCATTCACACCAATTTTCGTTTAGTTTGCACTTACTTGTTTCAGGTGAGTGTTTTATGTGTATGAGTGATTAGTGTGTGTCTATAAAAAAAAAAATTTTCTTGTCGTGATTCAACCAAGTATACCTACTTATCAATTTCCATAACTAAGGAGATTTACCCAGCGGGTAGCAATCTAACCTTTTTCGCGATACTAATATATTTAATAATTTTTTTAAAAACCTAATGATTTGGCGTTATGGTGCCGCAAAGTAAAGGTAGATAATCTTTGTTCATATAATTATTTAATACGTGTGATGTCACTGAACTTTTCCTAAACGGTTTAACCAATTTACGTGCGGTGTTCAGCGAAATGTAGATTTTTGCAATGTGCACGTTCGTAGGTATTAAAATTTTCAATCGAATCTGTGACAAAAAATTAAAAGCATAACTATTTTTTTCGTCGACCTACCAGGGTTGCATGCGATGAGAATGCATACACAAGATAGAAGGATGTTGTTTATTTGTGTTTGAAAAAAGTTTGTTTAAGAATGTTTACAAAGGACATTCGCTTTTTAAGGATCCCAATCAGGTCCTTACATTGGTTAATTTTTTTTCCCATTTATTCGTTTTTAATATAAATAATTTTTTGAAAATTGCATTTACTGATAAAATGCTCCCCTGTTGGTAGGAAGAGCCGAGTTTGAAATTTGCTAAAAGAATCCTATATTTGAAAATAAATTATACTGTGTTTTGGAATTTAACTATAAACAAGTATCTAGGTACCTACTTAATATTTGAATATCAGTAATTTTCGGTTTCGGAATTCAATCATTAGCAAGTACCTAGGTACCTACTTATTAATGAAAAATCTTTTTCAAAGGTAATAGCAGGCAAGCCAACGTTCGGGCAGGACAACGTCTGTCGGGTCCGCTAGTATTATTATATATTGAAACATGAAATTTAATTTAAAAAAATTACCTTAAAAATTGTGCACAAAATAACACTGGGAAACATACAAGACGACGACATAATATTAGTCAAAATTGCTGACATACATAAATATAACACCAGACAACAAAAACACTATCATATTGAAAAAGCAAAGACAAACACAGGACAGTAAAAAATACTACATAATGGACTTAAACACTACAACGACCTACCTCACTACTTGAAAACTTTTAATGGAGACAAATTTAAAATCAATCTGAAAAAGCACATGATGACTGAACTAACTAGACTAGACGAGACATAAAATGACTAGACAATATTAAATTTCTCATGTAACCCTAACGGGTTTTTTAAAATTGTAAATAAATAAAAAAAAAAATATGGGGGTCATGATCGTTTAAATTTTGCGTTTTCAATAAAGAGATAAATAAAAAAAACACAAAATATTATCATATCAAATTAAAATAAATTTTAAATATTAGTAAGCGACAATATTTTGAGTTCGTCCAAATTTTTGTAGACAAGGGCTGGATTCAACTCCCTGGGGAGCTGTTTATATTAACATTTTACAACAGAGATGAAGAACATTTAAGAGAATGTAATATAAAAGTCCAGGCATCTACATTCTCTGTTGTAAAATGTTAATATAAACAGCTCCCCAGGGAGTTGAATCCAGCCCTTGTCTACAAAAATTTGGACAAACTTAAAATATTGTTGATAAATTACCTGGTCCATGAAGAAGTATAGAAATTGAAAAAATAATATTTTCAGGCGTTGCCTAGTATGTAGGTGAAATAATTCAATTAGATGAATCTCACCCGCATAAATAAAGGTTTCAGCTCTTCAACTTCACAAACATCAACAGATGAAAGAATTGAAGGAATATATATGTTCAAATATGGGTAGAATGGTGAATGTTACACAGTGTGTAAAGTGGCCACTTAAACAAGCCATTGACAGGTCATAAGCCCTGTAGATGCCTGGACTTCTATGTTACTTTCTCTTAAATATTCTTCATCTCTGTTGTAAAATGTTAACATTAGTTAGCGGTTTATCAATCCAAAGTCCTAAATGTAGATTAATTTTTTTATTAATGAATATACAAATTATATTTTTTACAATAATTATCTGGTAAGTGCAAAATTTACTGCAAAGACAGAAAAAGATTTGAAGTATTTCAAAAAATTACAAGTAGTCTGTTAGATAAAGCTCGAAGGGCTGAATCACTTATGTTCGGAAGGCCGATTAACTGAGGCCCGGGGGACCGATCAACTTAAATCCGAATTCCCTCGAATGTAACAAATCTATTGCCTTATTTGTTGATTTATCATGGAGGAATACATTATGAAACATTGCATCTGTCACGTTTTTATTAATCTTCTGTTATTTTGTTGTATATGCTAAAGAATTTCAATGTTTTTGTTTTTTTTTAAATTTCTATATTGGCCCACTGTTTCGATATATTTTTCTTCGTTTTGTTTACACACACAATTTGCATTTTGTTTTTATGATTATTTTTTATATTTTGTTCAAGGCATAAGTCGTTAATTAATAAATAAATCGGCCGAAGTCGAGGGCAAGTTCAATATACGCAAAATAAACTAGTGACTATTTTAATTTTCATTTTATCGAAATAATATTTTAAAATTTATTATCTCTTTGTGAAATCTATATAAAAAAGAGAAGGAAAACATTCTGCAATACGAGTTTATTTAAAATTGTCACTGATTGTTTACCTTTAAAAAAATGCATTAGTTTTAAATGGTGAAAATTTTAATTCAAAATTGAATTCCAGAATCGGAAAGTAAAATGCACCAGGAAAAAGAAAAAAATTAAAACTCCATAAATTTAGACATTTCAGTGAGTACAATTTTGCCGAAATTAATTTTGACTTATAAGCTTAGAATTGTTTTTCACATGATAATTCATAATCATGAAATTGATTTAAAAACTTGATAAAAAAATTGAATCTTATAAATAAATTTACATTACGATTTAAAAAAAATAAAATGACATGTATTGTTTATGTTAACGAAAAGCGGACTGTAGCAAGAAAATGAATTTATTTGGTTTGTAAAAGGTTGGATATATTTCAAGAAAATAAAGCAAGACAAAAATGGACCTACCTTTGATACGATGAAGATGTTTTTCAATTTTGGGCATTGGATCATGAAATTCACTATGAATTATGTAACGATTTATGATAACTTTTTCAACGACGCCGGACAAATCCAAGGTTTTTTTATGCAATTCTTAGTAATGTCAGAATGTTATTTGTTTTGTTCCAAATCCGAATCTTATCATTTTGTATTTCTTCTATCTTGATGTAAGGTAGGTACCATAAGAATAGAAAAGAAAGATAATCGGCCAGGAATTATATCGATAAATGCTGAGTATAGCAAACCGTTTATGTTATGAATATTATTTTGCACGTTTAAAATAAAAAAAGGTTTATATTTTATTTATGTAGCTAAGGACTACTGTATACAGAGAGTATTAGTTTGAAAATAGTGCACTAAGCATGCTGAGTATATTTAAACATCCATGACGGATAATCTTTATTAAAAAGCGAAACTATATTACTAAAATATAACCAAAAAGTCCTCCTCCGCACGTTCTGTGTCATGTTTAAGGTCCACATTCTTTTAAAAGTAAAAATATGGCTTAATGATAAAATATCTCAATGACCCTGGACTGGCACCTGAAACGTTAGATTGATCTCCTTACTTTCCTGTACCGTATGATCAAGATACGCTGCATTGCGTGTATCAATACACTGTTCTATGCACCATCAAGCAGTGGCGAGCGGTGAATTTTTAAGTAGGTAAGCTACAAAATGTAATGTTCATAAATACCATCAAGTGCCGCCAGGGGAATGATAATAATGATGCCCATATTTTGCTGGGTAAAAAAATGGAGTTTTAAATTATATTTTTTTTTTGATCAATATTAATTGAACGTAGTTATACAGAAAGCAGCCAGCCATAGAAAAGTAAAACTGAGATAATAGTACTTTTGAGAAAAGGGTAAATAATCGAATCTACACAACAGTTGGAATGTTTTTCGACTTTAATAAATGATAAACAAAAAAAACATTAGCTTTTTTTTTTATAACAAACAAGAATGCAATTATGTAATTAACCAGTTTAATGGATTTTAAAGTATCGTAAGATTTTTCTAGTTTTGTGGGTCTTTTCTGCAAATTGAGAAATGCCGTTTTTGAGATAGACACCATTTTTAAAAGGTGAATTTTACAGTTTTTTGTATGTAAGCGGTTTGGCAGTTTTTAGTAGAACATAGAATTGATCTAACTGCACCCGATAACATCAATATCTAATTTTTACAAAATTGTGGACAGGCTGCTTTCTGCATAACTACGTTCAATTGTTCATCATTATATCTTTTTTCTAGATCACGTGATTGGAAATATCGGTTAACAGTATAAGAAAAATATGTAACGGTTTATTATTTACAAAATGAACATTGAGACTATAAATAACGTTTATGGTTTTCGTGGATAAAGCGAGTGCCCAAAGTTAGGCTCCATTATTTTATTTATTATACCGAAGCCCATTCTCCCACGATTGGATAAATTTAAAATTGAAAAACATACAAAATTGACTAGGCACATAGGTATAGGTCGGTTATGTAATCGTTGCGCCTTAAAAATAACTGTGTTTTTCCCAAAAATTTTCAAGAGAAATTAAAAACGTCGCGGATTTGGTGAACATTGTTTTTTTTAAAATCAATACTTAATTGAAACTGTTACGTTATAATTTTTACTGTGGTAAAAAACATTTTTTTGCCATTTTTTGGAGTAAAACACGTATTTTGTAAAACAAATGCATAGAATTATAATATACTATAAGGCGCATAGAATCGTTTTTGCATACATCGCACTGTGTCCAAAAATCTGACATCCCGCCTGCGTGAAGTGGCCGAGTTATGTTACCAGACTGCGAACAATTTATTACCATAAAACAAAAATAAGAAATCAACAATATTTTGAGCCTGTTCAAATTTTTGTAGACAAGGACTGGATTCAACTCCCTGGGGAGCTGTTAATATTAACATATTACAACATGTTAATATAAACAGCTCCCCAGGGAGTTGAATCCAGTCCTTGTCTACAAAAATTTAGACGAACTCAAAATATTGTTGATAAATCCACCTGGTCCATGAAAAAGTATAGAAATTGAAAAAAAATAGCATGTTCAGGCGTTGCCTAGTATGTAGGTGAAATAATTCAATTAGATGAATCTCACCCGCATACATAAAGGTTTCAGATCTTTAACATCACAAACATCAACAGATTAAATAATTGAAGGAATATAGATGTTCAAATATGGGCAGAAAGGTGAATGTTACACAGTGTGTAAAGTGGCCACTTAAACCAGCCAATGACAGGTCATAAGCCCTGTAGATGCCTGGACTTATATATTACATTCTCTTAAATGTTCTTCATCTCTGTTGTAATATGTTAAAAAATAAGATAATTTTGTGTATTGTTATGTTATGTTTTACCACGGAAAATATTTTACTGATTGGACTATTAAAAACAAACGTACTTTTACAAGGCAAACGTAAAAAAATAATAATTTAGTAGTGAAGTTAATAAATACCGTTTCATATTATATAAAAAGGGAGTTGGGTAAAAAAATTAACCATCCTAGCAATACTTACAAAATGTCTACCTTGTTTTATTTAACAATCTGACAGATGGTAAAACAATTGAATTCTTAAAAATATTTTTTGTGAATTTGCTTCTTACACATGACATGTGGTTCTTTTAATCCCAGCAGTATTTTGACTCTTGTAAACGACACAACATGGCATAATTAAATTTAAATCGGTAGTTGGCTACTAATCGATGTCAACAGAATAATTAATAGCCAAAACGCAAAACTACTCATTAATGAGAAGTTTGGTCGGCTTTAGTTTGATGCGCGTACGCGGTTTCTAGACTATTAAATTTCTATAAACGAATGTTCATATGTATATGATTGGTTTGCAAAGCTCTACTACGTTATCTTTTATGAATTTTTTGTAATCCTTTTTATGAATTTTTTGTAATCCTTTTAAAAATATGTATATCCACTAACATTTAATACTCACATAATATTTTTGCCAAATGCGTATTTTCCACTCTAATACCCGTATGCAGAGACAAGACACTTAAGGTGAGGAGAGTACATTCTATTGTCTTCACCTTCGGGTTATTCTCTGCATTTGAAATTAGAATGTACTTTCCTCACCTTAAGTTTTGTCTCTGCATACGGGTATTAATAGTTCAGGGAAAAAAAGCATTTTAATTTATTAAT
This sequence comes from Micrasema longulum, assembly GCF_059751315.1. Classification (NCBI taxonomy): domain Eukaryota; kingdom Metazoa; phylum Arthropoda; class Insecta; order Trichoptera; family Brachycentridae; genus Micrasema; species Micrasema longulum. The sequence continues at coordinate 24,652 of NW_028277702.1, forward strand.
TTACACTACTACTACTCCTACCATCACGCCGTTTCTCCGTAGGGGTAGGCAGAGAGAATGGACAGCCACACACGTCTATCCTGGCTCACATTTCTAGCTTCTTCCACTTTCATACATCTTGTCATACATGCCCTTCGGTTCTGTCTGCTTTTGACATGACCAGACTTAAGATTTTGGTTTATCTGATCATGCCACGTCTTCCTTGGTCGTCCTCGTCTCACGCTGCCGTTCATTTTCGCCATACATACTTGTTTTACCATCCTTTTGTCGTCCATTCGTTCGACGTGACCAAACCATCTCAGAGACCCTTTCTTAATTGACTCAGATTTACACTCTCGCCTGATTTCATCATTCGTAACATTGTCATACATTGATTTCCCACACATTCGTTTAAGAGATCGCATTTCAACCGCGTTCACTCGGCTTTCATCCTTTCTCTGCTAGTTCCATGTTTCACTTCCATACATAGGTGTTGGGACTAAAACTCCGTAGTGCACTGCCAGTTTAGCTTCGATTGACATATTTTTATTAGAAATTACTGGGCTTAGTGCTCCGTTTATTTTATTTCCCGCATTCACTCTTCTTTCAATATCTTTTTCTACTTATGTATATTTTTTTGATTTAATAGCATAATTATACATTTTTACAATTTAAAAAAATTTCACTTGATATATTTTTACTAAAACTAAAATCCCACCAAGCCACTTTTTGTACTCTTTTATCTCTTGAAAACATGCTTCCCAGATATACAAATTTTTTGACTTTCTCGAGACATTCGTTGTTTACATTTATTAGGCAGTCAGTAACCTCATTATCCCTTTCAAATACCATAACTTTTGACTTACTTTCGTTCATCGCCAATTCGCTCTCCCGGCATACATCATACATTCTTGAGACTATTTGCTGCAAATCATCCTTGCTTCTTGCAAACAGAAATGCATCATCAGCATACAACGAACAGCTAATTTACATAAAACAAAATATAAAAACGGTGTAGTGGTGAGTAAGTACAGCGGACTTGTTGTTTATATATTAGTTTGTACACACATTTTCTCCAATACAACTTGATTTATGCATTTTAGTTACACTGTATTAATTTTTATCATGGTTTTGAGATTATTTCCTCATCATCATGACTTAAATCGTACTAAACTGGCTAACGTATAACTCAAAAGTAAAAATAGTTTATTCAAATTTATCATTAAATAATTGTAAAATGTCATCCCACAAAGCGAAAAATATTTATGATATAATAAATAGTAAAATTTGATTAATTTGTTTTTGATTACTTTTTAATTTTTTAAAAATAAATATGTAAGAAAAAACGTATTTAAACAAAAAAGTAAATTAAGAAATCAATCCTTTTTTAAGTACTAAAATATCAAATTTAACGTAAAAACGATTTGAAATTTAAGATGCTCAAGTTTAAGTCTGTTAGTATTAATAAAACCTTCAAGATTTTGAGCGAGATAGGTACCTTTATTTTGTTAAATTGGGTTAAGTTTTTTACTCCTGGTTTTTGTAAAAAACAAGTTGGAAGACTAAGAGAGCTTATAAGAATAAAATTAATGCACAACTTTTTCATTGCTAAGGTTTAATAAGTTGAAAAAAGTTTATAATATAAAAGTTCGGTTTTATTTACTCGTATACTAATTCACCCACGGCGTTGAAGTTTTCATATTTTACTTTGGAATTATTTATTTTTCTATGTTTCTCAACTTATTTTAAAGCTGAATGATTTAATAAGAAAATTTACAAAATAAATAACCCAGTAATTTCAGTTTGTCAAAATGTTTGTAGCCAAATACGGGGTACAGTTTTGTGTTTAAAATATTACCCGAATACAGAGAAGAGAGTTTTTTGACTCCATGGCTACTCTAGGTAAAAAAAAAAACAGGAAATGAGTCTACCTCATACTGAAATGGTTGGTATGATCGTCTACCGGGAATGGTGTTTCGGTTCGATTCCTGACAAGGTCGACATGATAATCTTCGAGATCTTTATTGCCGCCTTAAAAGCATCAGTAAAGTAATAGAATCGATGTCAAATATACTATATAGCGTGTCAGATTATGTTTACGAGTAGTCAAATAATGCTTAGTAGGTTAGACGTATCTGCTTTTAATCCTCTTAATGCCAATGGTACTTATATACTATATTTAATACTGGAAATTTGTAAAATATCTAGGACCACTAATGGGTGAACATCTCTGCTGGCGGGCTCAACCTAATGAATTAAGCCGCAAAAGATTTTTCAGTCTTCACTATTTAAGAAGGTTGCAAAATTTTTACCCATTAATAGTAAACGCTCACTCGTTCAAACATTAATACTACCCATTTTAGATTACGCTGATGTTTCCACGATTGATTTAAGCTGTGAGCAACTCGATAAACTTTAACGACTTTAAAATACAATTATTAGGTATATTTTTGATCTTAAGAAATATGACCACATTACCGATTATTGTAGGCAACTGAAATGGCTCAAAATTAGACGACAGCGGAGACACTATCACTCTCTCTCTCGTCTGTTTACTGTACTTCATAGTCCTAACGCACCTATATACCTTCGTGAATAAATGACAATTTTTATCCGTTCATTGTTTACCTCTTCGTTTTAATTCTCAAAGCACCCTCTTAATACCCATATACAATTCCTATCTTCTCTAACTAATATTTGTAGTGTCCATGCGTCTCGACTATGGAATCATCTTCAATCAATGATGTTTCTACAGTAACTCTGTTTTAATCACGTCTAAAGAAACATCTCATATCTCTTCCTTATTCTATCCTTCTTTTCTCTTTCGTATTTTTTTTCTTCTATTGAGTAATAGTACTTATTTAAGGTCATTTACATACAAATGCAGTTATTTCTATTTTTGTATGTCTTTAGCTTTTTTTAACACCTTTATTTTATTGTTTGGTGGGAAGAAATTTCCACTTGGCAATAAGCCCGCTGTGGGGACCAGAAAGTGAGAGACGAGGATTTGTTGTTGTCTATGGTCGCAGTGCCAAATGGACCTATATAAGGGCGCGTAAAACGTCACTCGCCCTTCTCTGTCTTCACCAGTATTTAAATTCACTTTAAAGTATTCTTTGTTCAATCTCTGTATTTTCGTGTCTAATAAACAAAAAATTGTAAGTAACTTAAATTATTTAATTGATTTATTCTTTGAGGTTAAATCCATTGAATTCTTTTCATCATATATTTTACATAAACTAACAAATAGCTACTATCTAGTAGAATACAATAATATACCTCTACACCGGCAATGTACATTTTTTTATGTATAAGTAATTTTTTTTTTTTTAAAACAGATCGAAGAATATCAGAAATATACAAAATAATAAATGTTGCACAGTGAGAAAAGTGGTCACTCAATCCAGGTAATGACAGGTTATAAGAGCTTTAAATGCCTAGACTTCCATACTTTTTTATCAATATAAGACAGAGTTACGAATTATGAAATAAAGCGAGAGTGTAAATCTGAGTCAGGTATATTTGATAAGATTAATTAAAGGTCTCTGAGATGGTTTGGTCATGAAGAACGAATGGGTGACGAAAGAATCGTAAAACAGGTAAATATGGCGAGAATGAGTAGTAATGGGGGACGAGGACGGGGGGGAGAAAACCGAATTCTTAAGTCTGGTCATAAGCCCTGTCAATGCCTAGAGTCCCAAATTCTCTTTTTTTTTTTTAATGTTTTCCCTCTCTGTTGTAACAAATTTAAATATGAACACCTCCCTAGGGAGAAAATCCAGCCAGTCTGCAAGCATTTGGACGTACTCAAAACATTGTTCAGTAAATGTGTTTTATTTTGAATATCTGAATAAATTTTAATTTAGGATTTTACCAATTATCAGAATACACAACAAATAATTAACAAAGAAAATTAAACTATTCCACGGATAAAAAATATTATGTAAAAAAAAAGAGAAGTGTGTAATATATGAGTCGTCTATTTCTAAAATCCGCTATCTTCCCATAGTGGCCATAGGAAGACAGCAGGTTTTGAAAATATTAGACTCATATGGGGTGCGCGTATGGGTGCTTACACATCAATAGGTATCTTATTGACATAAAACTGATCACTATACCGTTACGTAACACATGAAGAGACACACTGCTTTTAGTGTACCAATGCAGTGCCCTATGCACCCTAAAATTTGGATAGGGGTAAAAAAATTATGATCATTGTGTGCACTTTTTTCCGGCGAATGTCCGTATTTCTTTTTTTACAAATATTTTTTTTTGCTTACAGGAAGGATACAGACTGGGGAATATTTCAGTTAGTGTCTGTTATGGACCGTAAAGACATTAACCAAAGCCACTTCCTTGTCTTGACGAACTTCGGAGATCATTCTCTTCATCACCTGTTCCCTACCCTGGACCACGAAATTCTTCCTTTCCTCTATCCCGTGGTTAAGAAGACGTGTGCTGAGTTTAAGACCAAAGTAAAGATATCCACGCAATTTGATCTTGTCATAGGACAGGTAAAACAATTGGTTAGAAACACCCCAAAAGGTCGTTAAAATCGAAAAATAAATATGATCTACATGTCCTATCTCAAATACGTTTCTTGAACGCTTTTTGTGATAAAATATAAGACACTTCTACACCAATAAAGGTTATATACTACAAAAATAAAAATATATGTTTAAATACGGGAATGTTCGATAATATGCATTGTGTAAAATGATCAGTGTCATTGTTTAAATCACGCCTGATCTCCTTTCTCTTTCTTAATTTCTCCCTTCTCTTTTGTTTCCCTTTTCCCATTGAAAACAAGCTTCAACATTAATTATATATATGCCAACACACATTTCTAGTTCTATTTTTGTATTCACACTTTTTTTCTCCCCTACCTACGTTTTGAAACTAAAATATACTACGTCCCTAACCGGCAAATGAAAGCAAAAAAGCCGTTAACACGCGGACAATACAATATTGTTTTGTCCCGGACTCAACCACTGTCCACGTGTAAACAGCAATTTGCAGTAAAAAAAAATGTCCCTTAACATCGCCACCGAAATAGACGGGCAGGCTATCTCCGCGGAACAATGAACACGTACGGGCAGAACCTTGTGATAACAGCGATTTGTTTAACGTAAATCTGTCGCTCCCAAAAAAACCTTTTGATGATTTAGTTTGTCATTTAATAATTCCTATACATCTTGGTATAAAACTAATAATATTTAAAAAAAAATCCTTTCGTAACAAACGCCGTCATGTATTCATTTTTGCAGCGCTCACGTGTGAACTGCGGCCGAATTTTCGTATTGTCCCAGCGTTCTGTCCTGCGTGGTCAAGGATGTTCGCGGAGCTGGGACAAGACAATATTGTCATATTTGCTGTATTTTCCCCTAGAAAACTACTCTTAATACCGGAAAATACTGGAAGAAATCATCGAATAAATGGACATTTTGATTTATTTGTGTAAAACAGAAACACCAGAGTCGCCGTAAGAAGAATAATTATATTGATAATATCTTTTATTTCATTGGCTGGTTGAAAAAAAATGCCATTTGGTAATAAGCCCACCAATGTGAGAATATGAATTTAGAAAAATAAAATTTATTTACCAATTTGTTCATAATATGATGTAGGTTGTAAGAAAGAGAAATTTGATTTAATGTAGATACGTAATATTTTTGATGTTGATGCGAATGAACATTAAATGTTAGGTTTTGCGTGTCATGTAAGGTTTTGCCGCCACCAATATTTGTGTAATTACGAGGTCCTCGGGTGCAAAAACTATAATGATAACAGAATATCTAAAACTATGACTCGATAGCCCACCATATCGACTATAGGAAAAAGTATAATGGTTTATTGCGAGCGGAGGGGGCGTTAAGGGGTGATGTCATAGCTCTGCGCGTGAAGGTCTAAGTTTGGGCTTGTGTGGGCACGGCGCGCGCTCAGTTCAGAACAAGTTGGTAGATTTTAGTTACCATAGACCATTCCTGCATAGGTTAGCCATTTGTTCTAACAATTTCGATGAATAAATGTTATGTACTAAAGCGTAATTTCATTTCTTTTATTTCAACTTTCAAAACAAACTAATCTACCAATAACGAGAGTAACGAACGTGTATGTAATTTCGCATACACGAAATGTAGATCCGACGGGAGTATCAAGAACACTTTCTATATATATATATATATTTTAAGTGACGGTACCTTGTAAAATAAATCTGGTAATAACTTCACAATTCATATCGTAAATCATATTTATAAAATGTGTGCGCATACTTATTTATAAAAGAACTTAAAGGTAACCAACCTCATTGTCAAATACATATTTTTTTAATATCCGGCTTTTTGTGTTTAAGAATAATAATTGAATTTTACGCGAATCCCAATTTATATTATATGATGTATTGTACAAACCTTAGAGTAATAATACGCCTACTGCTAAAAGTCACCCAAACGGACAAAAACCATTCCTATGATTTTCAATTACAATTCTTAGTAGCTAATTAGCTACAGTTAACAGCAATACAACGGGTCGTATGTACTCAGGTCGAAACCATATGTTACAATTTTATTGTTAACTTAAAATCTAACCAAAAATTTGGAACGCTTTTGTTTTATGCAATAGACCTAAAGAGTTTCTCTTTAAGCGGGAGAAAATTATTTTTCTAGGGCAGTGGTCGGCAAACCGCGGCTCGCGAGCCGCATGGAGCCTTTTATACACTTGAGTGCGGCTCAGCGCAAGTTACACTTTTTGTTCAAATTGTTTAGTCTACGTGTTCTACAGGGTGTTCTTTAAACATTGTCACACCGAAACCACGATAATCAGTATGATCAAGAAGATATATTGGAACATTAAAATAAATTTTTAGAACGACTAAAATCTTAAAAAATAAAATATAGAAAAAAAATAAATGGTTTATTACTTCTGCAGGGGAGAAACGAGTAGGGGGGAGTATGATACTCCGTCAGCCACACGGCCGCGCCCCCCTCGCTTCTCCCCTGCAGAAGTAAGCTACCATTTTTTTTACCAATATTTAATTTCACAAATTTTCTTTGTTCAAAATTTTTTTTTTAATATGCTAACTTGCCCATGATAATCATCGTGGTTTCGGATGTGACAGGGTTTAAAGAACACCCTGTATAGAAGAACCTCTAGAACTACTGCCTTTTGAATTATTGAGGATATTGCAAATACTGTAATCGAATGCACGGAGAAGCATAATATTAAACTTGATGAAATTATTTCAATTTCAACAAATGAAGCTAAAATTATGACCGAAGTAGGAACGGTTTTTTTTCTATTTTCGAAGCAAAAATTAACCTCAAGATGCTTTTTACCATTGCGTCATTCATCAAGAGGCGAAAAATTTCAAATATTATTATTTGGTGATCAAGATTGTCAACATAATTGTCGTTAAATCTCTTTTACATCACTAATTTAAATAATGTTAACTCATTTACATAGCGTAAATTCGGAGATCTTCACTGCATAATAAGGTTCGATGGTTTTGAAGAGGAAACAGTATTTATAACAATATTTTGAGAGCCGAATTTCTTTAAAAAGAAATTTGGCTCTCAAAAGAAATCTTAATCGTCGTAATGCAGATCTTTAGCTCTTTTGACTAATTAGTTTGCCGACCACTGCTCTAGGGTAAAAACATTAAATCAAATCTATTATCAAGTACTATCAATGCAAAAGTGTGTTTGTTTGTGTTTCCTTCACATCGCAACGGAGCAACCGATCAACGTGATTTTTAGCGTGAGGATAGCCGGAGATCTGAGAAATGTCAAATTCACCCCGAAAAAAAATATCACTCTCAATGAAAAATTCTTAGTGGAAAAATAAAGTTTTCTTTTCACGTCGCAACGAAGCAACTGATTAACATGATTTTTTTTAAAGAATAGCAGAAGAGCTGAAAAGTGTCATAGGATACTTTTTATCCCTAAAATAATGTAAATCCCACGGGATGATTCTTGGTGGAAAAATGAATTAATATTACAACAGAATGACGAAGCTACATCGTTATCGACTAACGGATCATCGTCAATATTTAGAGGACTGAAAATCAATACAGTCTACTTTTTATCTACAAAAAATCATCATTTCATAAGAAAAATTCAGATTGTTAAACGAAAAAATTAATTTCTTCCAATTACCACGCGAGCAAAGCCGCGAGTGAGAATAGGTTTATTATAAAGGATCAACTTAGTTTTCTTCGCGATCGAACAAATGAAGATTACCTACCAAGATTCTGGATGAGTGATTTCGCCTCCATAGGGATTTTCTCATAACGGGAATAGTATTGTAAATTTATTCAATATTAAGAGGGAATTTTTACAATTCTAATGGAACAACTTTTAATTTACAAAATAATAAGTTTTCATTTATTATATTCTGGTTTTAAAATGAGAACATACAAAACTGCTCTAAATTAGCGTTGGTCACTTTGAAGTTATACATCATGCCCACCGAATGCACTAATAACAAACATTGCATACAAGTATGGCGCGGAAATGTTATACTTGCCGTTTGCCCTATGGGCGCGAGTCGCGAAACTTCTCGTTTTCAGGCAATTCAAATTATGCGTATTTTAAACCTTTTTCGAAAATTTGTCCGACATAGCAAAAAAAAAATTGAATTTGAAAGTAATTATCTGATGGTTAAAAAATAATAATAATAAAAAAGGGAGGCAACCCATTTGGCTACTCTCAGGAAAAGAGCCTGACCTAGCAATTCTAGTGGAGAAAAGTTTGCCTCGTAATGTAGAGCAGATATTTAGTATCGACATATTCAGAAATCGATTTTGACGCCTTAGCACAACAAGGAAACGCTTTAAATCATCAAGAGGTGGACTAAAATGTATACTTGATTTCATTTTCCTGGATTTTTACCTGGAAGTAGCCATATTGGTGATGAACGAAATTAAGTCCAAACTAGTGATATTTGGAAGGAAAAGTGAGGTTACTGATTGCATAATAAATGTAAATAATGAATGTTTTTTAAAGGAAGAAGTATTTCTGTATCAAAAAAGCAAGTTTTCAAGATATGAAAGAGTAGAAACAGACGTTAAAAGGGAAGTGAACTCGGGCAACAAGATGCACGGCGCACTAGGCACAGTAACTGCTAATAAAAATATGTCGATCGAAGCTAGACTGGCAGAGCACAACGGAGTTTTAGTCTCAACACTTATGTATGAAAGTGAAACATTGAACATGCAGAAGAAAGATGAAAGCAGAGTGCACGCGGTCGAAATTCAATCACTTAGACGAATGAGTGGGAAATCAATGTATGATAGGGTTAATAATGATGAAAGTAGGCGAGAGTGCAAATCTGAGACAGGAATAATTAGTATGATTAAGAAAACGTCTCTGAGATGATTGAGTCATGTAGAATGAGTGGATGACAAAAGATTAGTAAAACAAAAACAGTGAGAATGAACGGTAATGCAAGACGAGGATGACCAAGGATGACATGGCATGATCAGATAAACCAAAATCTCAAGTCTGGTAATGTCAAAAACAGACAGAACCGAAGAGCGTGCATAAAAAAATGTATGGATTTAAAAGAAGCTAGGAATGTATTTCAGGATTTACGTGAGTGGCCATCCTCTCTACCTACTCCTACGGTGATATGACGTGATGGTAGTAGTAGAAGAGTAGCCATCGAGTTGAAATTACTCGTCTAGGGTTCTGGGGCTATTGTGCTCTTCGTTTCATCCGGAAAAAATAAACAATATTTTTTTTACATCAATTCCAAGTAGGAACGAATATACGAAAATGATTATTTTTATCGTTTCAGCGTTTACTTTCTGGAATAAAATGGTAAAATTAATGGCCAAAAATAACTTTTAGAATATTTTTTCGCTCAAATACAACTATTTAAATACTGAACAAGGCTGTAGTTAAAAATTAAATTTGAGAATAGGTATTATAGAGTGTGGTTCTAAAAAAAAGTAACTCACTACCATTAATGGAAAGTATACTTATGAAGGTAACTTTCGATATACTATTTTATGCAAAAGACAGATATAAATGAAGTAAGATTCCGAGAGTTTCTTAAAAATTAATGCTTACTGTCAAATAGTTTAAATTATTTGAGATAGAGTCTGTTGGATTTTCTCAGCCTTTTATTTGCATATTTGATACTCTGGTCGAATATACGAATAATAAGATCAGAATAAATGATATCAGCGTTAATATGATCTTGTATAAAGATAGCCAGCGTCTCAATGTTCAGTTTGTAGTTACTAGTGGCTTTCTCAGCAAAACCCTTCGATATTATCACTGTCTAAGCAATATCGGTCGAGATTTAAACGTATCTTATGCGTTCACTTGTCCGCCTCGTGGTTTCGTTGGTTAGCGAGTTTGCTTACCACTATTGAAACAGAATGCAATGTTTCATAGTTTCTGGACTGGAACCTGATGTGGAAAGCTGATCACCCTGCTTTCATCAAATCACCAAGATACGGTGCAATTCGTGAGCCAACGAAGTATCTCGTGCGCCAATTAAGGTAAATAATAAAATATTTCGAAAAATAATTGTAATATTTGAATTTAAAGATTGTCGCGAACATTGTTTAAATTCAAAAGTTGAAACCTGAAGCTAAACTAAGCGAGATTGATAGTAATTTGAATTTAATGATCAAGATAACATGACGATGTGCAGATTAATTTGGTGCATTAATGCAGCTCCATGTTCAGATTAATGCAAGAAAAGAAGGAAATAAACCTTACATTGCATTTTAAATATTTCCCGAAAGTTCATGAATTTAAAATGAATTTATTTATTATAATATTATAAACATAAAATTATACATTTATTAAACTTGGTTTGACTATCTAATTAGGATTATTTACCCCGTTCAAAGTCAGTCAACATATATATATTAAACAGTAATTAATACATAGAAACAATAATAAAGGTAGTAGATATAGTGAAAATAAAGTAAAAAACATAGTAAAATACATTGTAAAAAAAACATACTAAAACAATGTTAAAACACAGTTAAAAACAAATTTGAAAACCTAGTAAAATACGTTGTAAAAACAAAATACATAGTAAGAAACATATAAAAATACCAAGTAAAAAATATATCTAAAAATCAAGTAAAATACGTATTTTACTATTTTACTACGTAGTAAATACAAAATACACAGGAAAAAACACAGTAAAAACTACACATATTTATAGCAAAAATATATTTAAAAAAAACAAAGTAAAAACAGAGTAAAAAGTAGAAAATATTTCTAGAAAGTTTATGATGATGGCCCGATTGTTTTTCCTTACGCAAATAAAAAGCGTTAAAAGCGTTGACCCGTGTCGTTCTGAATCTCTACAATTGAATATTTTTTCTTTCTAAATGGTATTCTACATATATTGCCATTTATTTAGGGTTATAGTTAAGAGAAAAAATAATTACTAGCAACACTTAAGCTAGTGCTACACTAGCAAAAATTCCGCTGCGGAATTCCAATACATTTTGTCGCACCGATTTACTGTTTTCGAGCGCACTACGCGAATGTTCGGTTGTTCCATCGACGGGTCTGACAGAACACTCGCCTTCGGCTTCGCAAAACTTGTAGAAATACTGCTAGAATCTTATAGAAACAGGATGCAATCACATTTCATGTGTAATTATCAAATCAATGTGTTTGTCACAAATGCATTACTTAAAAATTGAATTATTTTTCCATCTGTCAGATTGTCGAAGAAACAAAAAGAAACATTTTGTTAGTGTTGCCAGAGTAGTAAAAATGTTTACCCTACTTTGCTCATATAATGAGACAAATAATTGAAATTGAACCTCGGATTAAACAACGCCGTGGTGGATATTTGGCCGACATTATCTTTAAAACATAAAATATTATGTAGCATGATATAAAAATATCCGTTTAATGTAAAATAAAATTTGTTTTATATTTTAAGTTCAAAGTTCAAAGTTCATTAATTCATTTTTCTTCTTATCGTTCATTCTTATCTACTCTGTTGTGTCAATCAATATTTCCGAGTGCACAATAAAATTTTAGAAAAGTTAACAAAATGTTTTTTTTACCTTACATTTGGGTGGGTTATGGTTATATTCTTCGCAATCTGGCAATATTACTCGGTGTCTTCGGTGGGAATTATTGGACACAGTCCGATGTATTCAAATATGATTTTACGCTCCTTCTAGACTATTCTTAATTCTATCGATTATAGGTTAAGAAAGTAAAGCAACGATATAGAGAACAAGAGTTAAAACACATTATCTTGGAAACGATATCTCGCAGTGTCTTTTTTTTGACAACCGTTAAATTTTTTTTTCAACCGTTCAGTTTCTTTGAATTGGCCACGCCCCTAATATGTTACTATTTGGTTAAATTTTGCCTTTGAGACCGTATAAATTTAAAGAGAACGTCATTCCGAATCCGGAAGTCACAATTGTCAAGGCCAAATATGTCGCGTTTTTGTGGAAACATATTTTTTAACAATTTAATTTTGTAAAATCATGATATCCTTATTGATTTTGACGACATAATTAATTTTCTTAATCAGTTGTACATATGGGCTATGTATAGCGTGTGAGCTCGCCAATATATGACAGTAAAAAAAATATTGTCTTTGAATTTTCTAGAGTTTTAACCATCGAAAAAAAAGAAGATTGCAAATAAAATCAACAGACAATGGAAATTTGATGTGTATTATTTTAATAGATTGTTTATAACAGAAAAATACATAGAGAAATATGCATTTTTTTTTGTAATAAAAACAGTCTAGTAAATTCGAATAAATAAAAATACGCTTTATATTAACAATATTAATTAAAATGCAAAAATAACATTGAATACTTGAAAAATAAATATTACTGAGTGTTACAAACATAATTTAAAAAACGGATAGCGATTAAAAGTAAAAACTATCTTTAGTTTAATTCTTATAGCGATAAATACATAAACATTATAAAACAGGAGTTATACAAATACAAAAATAATATTGTAACTAGGCGGCTACCTACACGGTTAAATTTCGAAACACCACGCAATTTCTTATCTCGGCTACGCTATGTAAAATGAAAAAAAAAAAATTAAATTAATAATTTCATCACGTCATGAAGTCGCCCCTGGGTAGCGCCTGCTAACGTCAATCAACAAAAACATCCTCGTTTTAATTACAATATTTCGGCTAAGCCATAAATCTCTTTTTTTAAATAATTTCTCACGTCACAAAGTCGCCCCTGGGTAGCGCCTGCTAACGTCAATCAACAAAAACATCCTCGTTTTAATTACAATATTTCGGCTACGCCATGAATCTCTTTTTTAAAATAATTTCTCACGTCACAAAGTCGCCCCTGGGTAGCGCCTGCTAACGTCAATCAACAAAAACATCCTCGTTTTTATAACAGTATTTCGGCTACGCCATGAATTTCTTATAAAAAATGTCAAAACGTCACAAAGCCACTCTCTGAGTGTCGCTACTGACATCATTTACAAAAACATAATTATTTGTGCTTTTTTCAGGTACGCAACATTTTTTTTAAATACACCTACCTAACCGATAAAATACTATTAGTAATTAAACCAAGGTGCGCTTTAAAGTTCCGTATGGCAAAATAATATTATTTATTATTAGAATATTATTGACATGTAGTTCAAGCATTGCTGCATTCACGTTGCTTTACTTCTGAGAGCTCAACTACTATGTTTTTCTATGGTTATGTTAATGTCATCTGTCATGTATTGGCGAGCTCACAGGCTATACTTACGCCGTACATATTTTTATTAGTATTCGTTGTATGTGATATTTTTCTAATACTAAACGGAGTCCCATTAAAATAGATCGACACAGGGCGCAGAGACGTCAAGAGCTTATTAGACCTGACACAGACTCTTTAAAAATAAGAATAATAAACATATATAATTGTTATGTAATGTGTTGAGGTGTGACGAATACCTTGTCCTAGGAGGAGGAAAATTTAGAGGGGACTGTATTGTTAGGAAGGAAGGTTGCGCAACTCCACTAACCTGCTGATGGATGAGGCGTGACGAATGCTAGAACCCTGGTGAAGCTAGCGGTCGGAAGACGCTGGCACAGCTTGTCTGGATAGAACTGGCGGTCTAAAATGACGCAGGCACAGCTCGCTTGTGGAAATATTAGTAAAGCACTTCACTCGTTAACGTTAGATTTTGTACTGATTTTTAATGTTGTTACCGGTAGTATTATTGTTACATAGAGTGCGCTAGGAAATGGGAAGGACGGTCAGGTAGGTATATATGTATTTGATCCAAACATAATGCGTGTGTAAGAACGTTGAAGTTTAGTTTTGTCTTTACATATTTTTCTGAAATCAATGAATCAAATATTTTTGTGTACCAGATATTATGTTATTATCTTATATATACTTACTGTAAACTAATTTTATTATTTGTTTTTAACAATAATTTGTTAAAACAATTTTTTTATACGTGGAAGAATATTAATATATATATATATATTTTTTTTTTGTTTAAATTCTTTACACGTTATTTACAATTTCATTTTTACTTCAATTTCTTTTCTTATATCCATTTTTTTTTTTTTTTAATATGTAAAGTTTCACTTTTTATTTTGCATGGCAGTATGCTTTTTATTGTTTCTACATGTTTACAAAAAAGCGTTGTTTATTTTTTAAATTCTTACTTACTATGTTTGTATTTACCTGTATATTTTTTGTAAATGTAAATACCCCAATATTTAATTTTTTGGCGGCCATTTTAAATAACACACTATCAGAAAATGGAAATCAAGTTGAGGTAGAGTGGGGTTCGAACTTCAGATCTTCGATCCGTGAGTCCGCAACACTAGCCACGGGACTACAATCCGATTCATTAATTAAAATTAAAGGTAAGTTTTCTTTGAAGACGGCTTAAACGGGATTTCATTAGAAAAAAAAACTCGTACATAAAATATCACTAAAAAGACATATCTTATTTTTAAAAACCAAGATTTTCATGAGACGAATAAAATTACATTTTTCCTCGAGGATCAAGGTTTTCATATCGTACTAAAGTGGAGAGGTACTTTTAAAGTTAACCAAGCGAGATGGAGGGAGTTTTGTTAAGTATCGGCTATTGGTTCCATTGAAATGAAGACTTAAGGAAAGTCGAAGGTAGAATGGGACGGGGAAAACTTTGTCGTTATTACGGCACAGTTCCACCCTACTATGCCATATTAACTGAATATTTACAGATCAGTCTTCGAGAGTCCGCAGTGATTTTATAAAGATTATGTAAAAGTTTTTAAGTGTCGCAGAAAGCATTTTTAATTTTGGCCATTTACAAGTTTGATTTATTTTATTCCATAGATTAAAATAGAGGAAACAATGATGTTTTTTAATGTGTTCTGTGTTTGCACAGGCAGGCAATTAACGGATTATGGGTTTTGTAAACGCTCAGATCGAAAATTCCGCCCTAAAAAATGTACTTCTGTTAGTGGTAAAATTTATTATTTTTATTTGACACTTTATATACATATACAAAAAATATACATCTAAGGGCGGGCATATTGCCTTAAGGCAATTTCTTCCTACCTACGCAAACGTTCAGTTTGAGAAAATTATAAATACATGGACATATTGAATCTTACAATTTTATACAAAAATTAAAAGCAAAGATTAACGAAAATTAAAACATTAAAAAAACTATTAATACTATACTTTGAAGAAAGGAGAGGAAAAATCATGTGCGTACTTACCTAAAAGGATTTGTAACGATTTAAAATATAAATACGTACTAAGTAACGAATCATAACGAACTCCCCAGGGGGTCGAATCCAGTCGTTTACAAAAGTTCAGACCGACTCAAAATATTGCTAAGAATGTTCGCTTTGAGTGACGTTAGCAAGCGCTACTCAGTGGCGATTTGAGAGTGATGCCGAAGCATCCCGAAACGGATAACGCGTCGGGTATTTACGAATACGCCGCTCGGCATCGTCCGAGTGTCGATGGGCGCCTCGAGTGCCAGATCATTAGACAAGTTTATTCGCGTTGACAGAATGGCCGCTTTATACCACCGTTTAATTCTGTACAAGTCGGCATCGTGGCCTTTGCAATCTATCCGAGAAGTGAGTCAGATAGCGGTAATTTTACATGTAACAAACTCGAATCTCGTTTTTTCTGACTTGTCTCAAAAAAAATTTTACCGGACTATTCAAATTCGTGTACTAAAATAATTACTCCAAAATACTACATTTCTTTACCATCGCCGCTTGTGCCGATACATTGATGCCGACGCTAAATCCAATTGTCCGTGCACTTTTCATAGGCCTGCCAAGGTACGGCCTTTGGCTCTCGCAGCCAGCTCTCTTTCATGGCATCGATCGTCTCGAAGCGCGTTCCTCTCGATGGCAATTTTAGTCTCGGGAAAAGAAAAACGTCAGACGGGGCCTGGTCTGGAGAATGCGGTGCTCGGCTGCTGACGTTGGTCGAATTTTTGGCCAAAAGCTCCAAAACAATCGACTCTGTATGAGATGGCGTATTATCATGGTGCAAAAATCATCTCTTTAGCCACAGTTGTTGGACAGTGCTGCTTTAGGACAAAATTCAGTGTTTTTGGGATGATGCGTTTCATGCCCAAAACGTTGGTCAAAATGTGATCTGCCAATCCATACGAGATGCTCATTAACACAGCAAGCTCTCGGATTGGTACTCGTCGATTTTTCAACACGATTTGCTTTGCCGATTCGATGTTTTCTTCGTTAACTGACATTGCTGGACGTCCAGTATGCCCACCATCATCAGAGCATTCACGAACGTCTTCAAACCTCTTATACCATTCGTATGCCCGTGTTTTCAACATACACGATTCTCCAAAGGCTTTATTCAACAGTTTCAACGATTTCAAGTTTGTGTAAAATAACTAAAATAAATTGAATACGACCGGTTTAAGAACATGACTGCTTCTTTGTCAAGGCTTAAAAATAAACAATAAAGTGTCGCTTATACGTGGACAATTTTTTTTCCAATTTATGTTATAGGTGAATTTTAAGATGTATTTTTGTAATTATATTTCTTTGTAAATAATATGTGTATGGAAAAAAAAAAAAAAAAAAAACAAAACAGATAAGACTGTATTGTCTTGTCCCCGTTCCGTGAATAGTCCCGACCGCGCAGGGCAGAATGCTGGGACAATAAAAAAATTCAGCTGTAGTTTAGAAGATATCCTGCCTGTTTATCTCTGACAATATCTCCATAATTTAGAAATCTGAGTAGGCAGAAAGGATATTAAATATCAAGGAACTACATATCACTCTGTATGCATACAGACCTCGCTTCCCCTACATTCATAAATCTTTACATACACGAGCGCCGATTAATCCGACTTTCAACTTTTCCATTGTCCAAGTTTTTGTTGGATTCAATTAAGTCGTGTCATTTTGGGTCTTCCTCGTTTTCTGCATCCATCAACATTCACATCGCAAATCTTCACAGCCGTCTTTTCGCCGTCATTCGCTCAACAAGTCCAACTAACGCATAACTCTTTTCTTGGTTTTGTCCATAATGCTTATGCCTTACTTAATGCACGGATCTCGGCATTTGTGCTCCCGTCGTCCACACATTCGCCTGAGATATTGCATTTCGACTGCAAGCGAATATTAATCTTGTTTTTTTATATTCCATACTTTGCTTCGATACATAAGGTTCGGTACCAGGACTTTATTGTGAACGGCTGATTTCGTCTTCTGTGACAAACATTTAATTGTCAAGGTTGACTTTGGTGCACCGTTTACCTTATTACCGTCACTCAGCCTCTTTTCAATAAGTTTCTCAGTACTTCAATTCCTGGTAAACATACTTCTATCTACCTGAAATCTGATGATATCGAAAGTCATAATTAAAGGACTTAAATGACAACATTAAAATCGCTTTGTGGTCCAATGGCTAGTGTCTCGGACTCACGGACCAAAGGTATGTGGTTCGAATCCCACTCTACCCCAACTTGATTCCCATTTTCTAATAGTGAGTTATTTACAACTCGTTAAAAATGGCCCTCAAAATGAAAAATTTGGGTTAACCATAAGAACGCATATTAAAAAAAAAAAAAAAAAACATAAACAAGCTACAAATATAAGTCAAGAAAGACGCGTTTGATGTTCCATAATCTCTGCCTACTTTTACGGGGAAACGTCGTGATGGTAGTAATACTTATTAAGTTATGCAGGTAGGTAAATATTACTAGTCCTCTCACTAACATTTCTAAACAAATTAATTAGAAAATTTCATAGAAATAAAGGGAAAACTCTATTATCATCTCCAAAGCGAGAAATACGTGTATTTTTAATTAGATTTTCATGTCAACTAATCCTGTCTAGAATTTCTATCAAGAAAGACAAATCTTTGCTTAAGACGTCCCGTTGCCCGAGGATTCATCGCTTCACATTTTTTTCATTTGTCGACCTAAGTTTGTTTTGATGGAAATAAATATCTACAATTAAAAAATGCTTTCATAATGAAGGACTTTGAAGAAAACAATTAAAAATAATTTAAAAGCAACGCTACTAAAATTAAATAGTAATTTTTTGTATCATTTCAATTAATCAGATGTTTTAATTTAATTAAGTAATAATATTTTAATACCGAGTTACCCATGCCAAATAAAACTTTATTTTATAAAATTAAAATTTTTGGAAAGTCTTCAAGAGGTATCGAGTTTGATTTTCAATACGGTAGATGAAATACATATTATAAACAGTTATTTTGACACTTTATTTTATGGATTCTGAACCTGAAGAGTAATATTGACCAATTTGTCTTTATGTAAAGAAAGATTACGAGCATTAAGACATAAAAAATATAAACAAAATTGAACTGGGAAACATTCAAGACAAAGACATAACGTTAACCAAAAATTCTGACATACACAAATATGAACCAGACAACAACAACAGCAACACTACCACACTTAAAAAAACAAAGATAAACGTGGGACAGTCAAAAATAATATACAATGGACTTAAACACTACAATGATTACCTCAGGTACCACTTCGTCACAAGTACACTAGAAACAAATTTACAATATATCTGGCAAAGCACACGATGACTACACTCACCAGACAAGATAAAACATCTTTTACAAAGCGCTTGGAGTATTTTAAAATTGAAAAGTTAGAAACTAGGTGACAAATTATAGATATGATGCACTTGTATAATATAATTCACAATAATGTTGATTCAGTGTTTAGTGTTCAAAATGTGTCATTGTACGTTCCCCGTATGCGTCTGAGATCACCTGATACATTTTACTTTCCAATTTTTACAAACAATATGGCACATTTTAACCCTCTTGCAAGTATGTTAAGACTCTATAACAAAATGGAAAAAAAAGTTAACATTGACATTTATCATGATAGAGCAGAGCAAATGATTATAAAAAAACATTACTATGTATCTTAAATCAAATGCCTAATCCTTATTTTTTTGAATGTAAATTAATTTTAGTCTATTTTATTATATCTTATATGTTTTCAATTTCTCTTTTCTTTAAAAAAAATGTAGTGTCTTATGTTTAACTCAATTTTATTTCTTAAACTCGATCTTTATTCTTATCTTTCACTAAACTTAATCTTTATTATTACTTAAATTGATTTTACACGCTTATTTTATATAATTTATGAAAGATGGTGGAGTTCTATAATTGAGAATATATATAAAGAACGTTAGTTATGCTTTCTTAAAAATGTATGTATTTTATATATTATTGTTGCACTTCCAAATATTTTTTAAAACAAAAACCCCAACGGGTTTGTAGAAATAATCAATAAGCCAAAAAAAAAAAAATGTTATTGGGGAACATGGAAGTCTACGCATTTACATAGCTTACGATCTGATATTGGCTGGTTTGAATTTCACTCGCATCAAAAAACGTTTTAGCTTATTAATTTCCCTGAAGATGGTGCCTGCAATAGTAACCAAAACGTCGAAACAAATTCAATACACATGGTTTCACCCAAAAATGAAACTATTGGCTGGATTTCCTGCCTAGGGAATTATTCATATTTAAATATATTTCAACAGAGAGGGAAAAATTTTTGAGAAAGGAATATGGAAGTCTAGGCATTTACAGGGCTTATGCCCTGTCATTGGCTGGTTTAAGAATAACTCCCTAGGCAGGAAATCCAGCCAGTCTGCAAGCATTTGGACATACTCAACTCAACATTGTTGAATTACTACCTGGTAAAAGAAGAAGTATAAAAGTTGGAAAATTGTTTTCAGGCGTTGCCTAGTAGGTGATTTGGTTCAGCCGGATGAATCTCACCCACGTGATAAAGGTTTCAGCTCTTTTACTTCACTAAAGTCAACAGATGGAGGAGTTGAGGAAATGTGGATACAGTGATTAAAGTGGCCACTTAAACCAGCCAATGACAGGTCATAAGCCCTGTAAATGTCTAGACTTCCATATTCCTTTCTCAAAAATGTTTTCCCTCTCTGTTGAAATAAATTTAAAAATTAATCATATTGATTACAGTGACCGTGTAAACCTTCGCACCTATTCAACCAATTCAAAAGTCCTTTAAATGTCCTTCATCTAAAATGTTCTCAATCTATGTTGTAATATATTTTTTGATTTGGTGTTTATTTCGTAGAATTAGATATTATTATTTAAATATTAAAATCCACAGATGTGTATTTAGTGTTAAAATCAAACACTGATTTGAGTCTGCTTAAAGTTGTTTATTTTATTTATAAACACCAAAACGAAAAACTCGTACTATTGTAACAGATTACAACAGAGGTGAAGAACTTTTAAAGAAGGCAATATAGAAGTCCAGGCATCTTCAGGGCTTATGACCTGTCATTGGCTGGTTTGAGTGGCCACTTTACACACGGTGTAACATTCACCATTCTGCCCATATTTGAACATCTATATTCCTTCGATTCTTTCATCTGTTGATGTTTGTGAAGTTAAAAAGCTGAAACCTTTATTTATGTGGGTAAGATTCAACTGATTGAATTATTTTGCCATCATACTAGGCAACGCCTGAAATATTTATTTTTCAATTTTTATACTTCTTCATGGACCCGGTGAATTAATCTACAATTTATATTGAAATAACCAAAGGAATATGGATGTTCAAATATGGGCAGAGATGTGAATGTTTCACCGTGTGTTAAGTGGCCACTTAAACCAGCCAATGACTGGTCATAAGCCCTGTAGATGCCTGGACTTCTGTATTGCCTTCTCTAAAAGTTCTTCATCTCTGTTGTAATCTGTTGATGTAGGCAGCTTCCCAGGGAGTTGAATCCAGTCCTTGTTTACAGAAATTTGGAAAAACTCAAAATATTGTTGATCTTACTATTGTTTTAAACGAATGTTTAAAATGAAACAAACGAATGTTTGAATGAAAAATTTGTTTAAAAATGGCATCATAAGGCAAAACAATTGTTCGAATTTTCGTTTTTGTGTTTCTAAAATAAACGATTTTAAGTAGACAGAAATCAATGTTTGATTTTAGTATTAAACAAACGAGTATGTTATAATGTGTTAAGCTTCATCCCTGTCACTATATTTTTACTCTCTATTTCAGTTTAAAACGTGACAACATTCGCATTTCATACGGTAAAAACATATATCATATATTATATAGAGTTGTGGTCCCGTGGGAAGTGTCAAGGACTCTGTATCCGTTTTCTAATACGATTATTCAAGACTATAAGAAATGGACTCAAAATTGAAATGTTTGCGTAAATAATAAAAATGAAATAATTTACCATAAAAAAATATACGCATCAGGGACTTGAAAAAGTTCTCGCAGGTTTGTTTGTGAAAATGAACGCTTTATTTAAAAAAAAATAGTAAAGAACATGCCATTGAAAGTATTGTTCACCACTTGTGACTATTTTCTACCGTCTCTTTGGCAGCATACGAATACCATCTTGAAAGAACGACTCAACTTTTAAGGTTGTCCACGAATCGAGCAATTTTTTGGCATTTTCATAAGAACGGAAGTGCTTATCAGCCAGGCCATAGGTTGTCCATAAGTACAAGTGGTAATCGGAAGGAGCAATGTGCAGTGAATACGTAGGCCATCCCAGGTGTTGCGCCATGTTCAGATTGGTGACATGACGTCAAACAATGTTTTCATGTTTTGACTGCAGTGTTAAATTCTCAGTATTAGAAAATAGTAACAGTTCACCCCTTTAATGCGCAATTGGCAAAATTCGTAACTTTTGAGATTGTGACGTCATGGGCGGACT
Source organism: Micrasema longulum (assembly GCF_059751315.1). Lineage (NCBI taxonomy): Eukaryota > Metazoa > Arthropoda > Insecta > Trichoptera > Brachycentridae > Micrasema > Micrasema longulum. The sequence continues at coordinate 46,837 of NW_028277702.1, forward strand.
AATTTCAATATTAATAAACTTAGAAACTAATAAAAAATCATAGCGATGATAATATCGGGTTGTGGTCCTGTGGCTAGTGTCTCGGACTCACGGACCAAAGGTCCGTGGTTTGACTCTACCCCAACTCGATTCCATTTTCTAATAGTGAGTTATTTACAACTTGTTGAAAATGGCCCTCAAAATTAAATATTTGGGTAAATCATAACAACGCAAATATTTCTTTATATAAAAAAAAAAAAAATATGATACATAAAAAAATATTTTTTTAATATTTGGCTTTGTTTGATAGTATATTAACAAACATTTTTTTTTAATCATTGATCTTCCATATTGGAACATTATTTATTTATTTTATAAATTTATTGCATAAAATTAGTATACATATTTAATAACAGGAAATATACATAAAACTAATTAATATAAAATGAAAACGGAGTGTTCTCTGTTTATAATAGTCTCCATCTAACATAGCTCAGCTGGTTCAAAGATGGAGATTTTTTATCTTTAAGAGCATAAATAGTCCCATACTAATAAAACAATAACATAAAAAAACTAGTTAATTATAAATGCCTAGCTAATCAAATGTAAGAAATTAAATATCGTTATTATACACATATAAAGTATATATATGTGCCAAGAATACATGTTACTGAAACATAAATAATATAGTATAATATATGATAAAAAACCAAATATAAAGCAATGAAATCCATAAAAATATAAATAATATGTGTACAGATTATTACGTTTTTTAATTTACAAATATTTTTTAAGAAAATCTCTCGCTACACTATTTGTATTTGCAGTAATTTTTATTTCTATTTTATATAATGCTGTACTGCCTTTACAACTCGTATGATGTAACTTGTTTGAAGTTAAAACATACCTATATTATCTTTCTACAATGATATTTGTCTTAAATAATGATGTCACCCCTAACATAAATGTGCAAAGTTAAGGGTTGTTTGCTTATCAGATTTCCTAAAGGTATTAACGACACTTCGCGGGAAGTTCACCCTTCATACTTCCAAGTACGTACACCTATAAATGATTATCCCCTTCACAGATCACCATAAATTCCCGTCACTTGGACCCCCAGACTACTGGACTGTCGGGTAACTAATTAAATATGCATACTTTATTCTGAACCCGACTTAACCTACTTTAGAAGGACGAAGAAGTTTTTCAAACGAAATTACCCGAGTGGGTAAAGTCAGATGGGTTCAAAGGATTTGACGGTTCATATTAAGAATTATTGAAAATACTTTTCCAAATGCAACTGCGTATTAGTTTTTAATCAGGACCTTTAATCATAACTTTAAGAATCGTACAGAAGGAGCGTAGAATCATATTTGAGTACGTCGGACTGTGTCCAATAATTCCCCCACTTAGACACACTTTCGCCGCGCGCATACGATAAGTCGCCGGGTAATGTTGCTTGATGGGGAAAAAAATAATCATAACACAAGTGTAAGGTAAAAAAAAAAGCAATCTGTTAATTTCCCTAAATTTTTTTTGTGCACGCGGAAACATTGATTGACACAACAGATTAAATAAATAAAGGGTCATTTAATCAGAGTAATTGAATGTATCAACTTAAAAAATTATACAATTTTTTTTTGACACAAAACGGATATTTTTATATCATACTAAATAATATTTGATGTTTTAAAGATAATGTCGTTCAAATGTTCCCCACGGCGTTGTTTAATCCGAGGTCTAATTTTCATTAGTTCTTTTATTAAATGAGCAAAGTAGGGAAAAAAAATTCTACCCTGGCAACACTAACGAAATTTCCATTTTGTTTCTTCGACAATCTGACAGATGGAAAAATAATTCTATTTTTAAGTAATTCATTTGCTACTTAAACATTCGTTGGTTAATTACACATGAAATGTGATGCCATCCTGTTTCTTTAAGATCCTAGCAGTATTTCTATCCTTTAAAAGGACACAACACGGCATAGTTGAATTCAAATCAGGAGTTGCGTACTGAGCGACGCCGACGTCTACAAAGAAACTAATGGGGCAAAACGCAAACCTACTCATTCATGAGTAGTAGAGTCGCCTTCTGCCTGATGTGCGTTTGCGGTTTCTGGACTATTCTTAATTCTATGCCTTTAATACGACCGCAAAAACTTTTTTTACAAATATTTCAATCAATTACAGGATGAATTTTTTTAAAAACTTTTCTCGCAATAAAAAGGGAAAAAATCTTGGGTACGTAATGAAGAGTAACGTCTTTAACTCTTGTGTGGCTGTGATGTTACACTAGTCGACATAGAACACACGACTTGATATATCTCTCTTATTTTTTTAAACGATGAACTCGTATTTTTTGTGATCTTTAAATGGTCATTTTCACACCGGATCCGGAAAATTAAATTTGTACAACTATGCTAGATGTTAATTAAAAAAATATTTATCCTTGCTACGCGAAAAATTATGTCAGCAACACATCTGCATAAGAGAGAGCACGAAGATAGAACTCATAACAAGAAAGACAGAGACACTGTTCTAAGGCGGGTGTTGTGTAAAACAGATTCAGTTTTCAGTCGGTTGATGACAGCGACGGGGAATGCACGCGCATAATATGAGCGGCGTACTTATGATTTTTAATTTATTTTGCTATAACAGGGCTTAATGAAAAATCTTATGTTTATTTGCATAAATTATGGAAGAATAATTATAAAACAGTGTGTCTCCAGGTTTTTTTTTTAAATGTCTGAACTTTAGAATATTCCGTTCTTTACTAGTGGTAACACGGTGTTACATCACCGCGCGAAAAGGATTTTTTTACCACAGTCTTTTAAGAGTAAAATGTAATTTTTTCTATTATGTTTTAATAAATATTCCTTAAATGACATCATCATCATTCCTCTTTCCGCAACTATTATGCGAGGCCGAAATATACCAATTTGATTTCCTTCTTCAAGATTTTTACCCGAGAGTAGGAAACGAGTCATTATCACTCGTTTAAGGTTCTAGATCTATTTTCAGATACGTAACTGTATTTTTCATCCACCCGGACACAGACAAAATACTTGACAAAAGAATTGGACAAAATACTTACCTAATGATTTTTCCAAATTTCGTTTATCAACGCTAACTCCGCATTTTTAATATCTTGAACGAACGCGAGCGGTTTGAATATACCGTTTTTTTATGAGAATATAATTTTTGATATGAGTGGTTTTCAGGAGGAATAAATAACATTAAGTGTAAAGAATTGCTTAAACATGTTAACGCAAACCTCCTTATAAATTGCTTCGGTCTGGTGAGGTGAATTCAATTCAGTCCTGGTTTATTTAAATAAATTACTTTGTTTGAGGCATATTCCATATGGTGCTTTTAAAATATATTGCCAGGGAGTAAAAAGATTTGCTTTTCGAGTTAATGCATAGTTAGAGATTTCGGAGAATTTTATTTCTAACTGTGTGATATATTAAATTATAGTAGGCAAAAAAAACTTTAGTTTAAAAAAATGTGTACGTAAAGGATATATTAATTTTCTTTTTGAGGAACTTCAGTGATTTTAACGAAGTAAAATTTTTTTTTGTTTACTTAGATTTTTCGCATTTTTTTCCGCGCGTGACGTCACTTATCTCATCGTTTATTATATATGATCTTCAGTGAGTTGATAATATATAATAAACGGGGAATAATAGGAAGTCACTATAACACTCTATTATTGGTTGATTGAGAAGACTCTGTGCCGTCATTAAAAGTACATTGTTCATTTTTCAACGGCAGAATGGTGAATCTTACACAGCGTGTAACGTGGCCATTTAAACCAGCGGATGACATGTTAAAAGCCCTGATAATGCCTAGACTGTTTTTTTTTCTCAAAAACGTTTTTCTGATTTAAATTTATTTCAACAGAGAGGGAAAACATTTTTGAGAAGAGAATAAATTTTAATATGAATAACTCGCCAGGGAGGAAATCCAGCCAGCCTGCAAGCATTTGGACATACTCAAACATTGTTGAACGTTTTTCCTCTCTGTTGCAAAAATTTAGTTATTTTTTATTACTTTTTCATACGTTTTAGAGAAACTTCGCAGCATAAATATATAAGGGTATTGGAGGCACACTTAGAAAATTCCACGAAAAACGGAATATTAGTTATTAATGCCAAAATAAACTATACATAAAAAACTACCTACCTAAAAAATAGCGTATTTTTAAACCGTCTCTAAATCTTGCAAATACAGATTTTAATTATACTACTTGACACCGTAAACTTATCATTCTCCATTGAGTTAATGAAGCATAATTAGAAATGTCACAATTATTTTTTCAGTGTTTTTCGCAAATATCTCAGTTACTCCTTCAATGGAAATTTATAAGTTTGCTTTTTATTTTAACACTTTTTTTTTTAAAACAATAATTTTAACCAATTTCCTAAGCTCGCCCAGCCCGTTTCTAGAGGGAGAAAGAAACTGGCCGGTTACTGCAGCTTATTTCTTCATACAAAATGTATCATCATCATCATTCCCTTTCCGCATCTTATGGTGCATAAGACACTGCATTGGTAACCAATCGCAGCGTATCTTGATCGTTTTTGTTGCATGAAAGTAAGATGATCAGTCTTACGCTTCTGGTACCAGTCGAGGGACTATGAAGTGTTCTAGTGTGAAAACACTACATTAAATAAATATTTCACATCAACCATACCGGGAATCAAACCTGAGACCTCTTGCATGGTAGGCAAACGCGCTTACCATTACGCGACGAGGCTGACAAAATGTAAATGATCGAAATGCTACAATATATATAGCACTTCGATCATTTTTTCTTAAGGACTATTTTCCATTGAAAGTGTACTGTTGACATATGAGACCAGTTTTTTTGTCCGCCCGTCTTAGTTGCGCTTTGCTCGGTGCTGCGTCAATTTTTGGCATTTTTCATTTTTAGGAGAAACCGAAGCGGACCTTGACGGTCATGTGGTGATGCAACATTTTTGTTGTAACATTATTGCAAATATATCTAATGAATGTCATTATTTTTTTTAGTTTATTCAGAAAAAAAATTATAGTAACGTTTCCCATTACGTAAAAGAAAAAAAAACATTATTTGTGGGAGTGACTTCTTATAGTAATGTGTTTATTTAATTTTTAATTAGTAAATACTTTCTGTATAAAATGTAAATTACAAAAAAAAAACGGTGATTTCATCAATCATACATAAAAAAGAATTATGAATATAACTATTTTATTATAATTATTTTTAAACATACAGGGTGTTCTTTAAACCCTGTCACATCCGAAAGCACAACGATCAGTATGGGCAAAAAGACATATAAGCAAATTAAAATAAAAAAATAAAAGTAAAATACTAAAAAAAAAAAATAGTTGCATACTTCTGCAGGGAAGATGTGAGGGGAGCGCGGCGCAGTATCAGACTCCTTTCTCCCCCCTCCTCGTTTCTCACCTGCAGGAGTAAGCAACTATTTGCTTTTTTTGATATTTATTTTTTTTAAATTTTATTCATTCCAAAAAACTAATTTAATGTTCTGATATGTCTTCTTACTCATACTGATCATCGTGGTTTCGGATGTGACAGGGTTTAATGAAATACCTGGATATTTTTTTTTTTACTTTTGCATGTTTGCATTCTACATATATTTATTAAGAATAAAGACACAGTTTATATCGATACAATCAGGAACGACCCATGCCTGTGAACTTAATAATGAAGAATATAGCTACATATTTCGCAAAGTTATGAATTGTTGTTTTAGTTTATAATTGGTGGATTATTGGTAATAATTATTTATTTAAAAATAAGTAGGTATTCCGTCTTCTGTTGTCAGTTGATGAAGCGGAAAGATAAAGTTGTTTTCACACAAAACCATGGAAAAATAAGTCATGTATATACTTTATTACTTATATGTATGTGTGTACAGTACATACATGCAGGTACAAATTGTGAAAAAAAATAAAGCTTACCTATAAAAAAGTCACTGTTCGCCACTAGCTTCTAGACATGTATTTTGGACTATATTTTAGAGAAATGAGTTTATTTAATTATATCTTATAAAAGGGTATGTAAATTTACATATTTTTAAAAAGTTAATTAAAAAAAAAAAATTGAATTACTTTAACAAATAATACTTAAAAGTTAACAAGAAATTTGTAAAGTTTTACAAAAACGATAATGTCGTCCGATATTTTGAATGAGTTCTTTATCGTTTGTAATTAGCGTTTTATATCGTAATTATGTTGGAATTAAATTCATAATCTTCTTTCTAAGAGACCGCCAATTAATATTTTCAACATTTCTTCTTTATACGAATTACATTATTTTCCGAGTCACAAAGATTATTTCAATAATTAAGTACTAAACCTATTTATGATTAAGAGTATTTTATTGGATTTCATATATCTTATTACCTTCTCAATTTAAATTATCTACTGTAAGCAGTGAGCCAGATTTAAGCTTTTAAATGGAAAATTGTTATTTCTTAATATAATATGCAGACTAGGTTTATTATAATTGCCAAAACCCGCGTTATGCGAGCCTGTAACATAATAAACCCTCTAAGACATTATCTTGTCTGTGTAAACTGTGAATCCATTACAAAAATTAGGTATAAAAACAATAATAAACATATGAACTCGTGCAACAAAGCCCTGTCAGAATTCGGGAAAATGAAGAATACAGCTGTCAGTTCTAAATGTTAAATAGAACTACAATCCTAAAAGAGTGTTTTCGACTCGCAATCCACTCTTAGGTAAAAATCCCGAAAAAAGAAACCTAGTTGAGAAAATCATATCCGCCCCCGAGAGAAGTCGTTGGCGTGTTCGCCTAATATGCTAGAGATACTATACTTGATTCTTGGGAAGATCTTTTGATAATATTTCATTGCAAAATAACGATAATAATAATCATTATAATGGTTACTGTGATTTTTCTCAAGCCCGGGTGTTCTGTGATTCACCACTGGCCTGGCCTGTTGTGGTGCAAAAAAAAATGGATAAATGTATGAACTCTGCGAATCTACATTTTCTACAAGGAATGCAATCAGAACAAAACATCGCTCCCGTTTGACAGAAGACTATTTGCCAGCATGTTTACGAAGTAACCATGAACCAAATGATTATTAACTTGTAGAAAACATGCGATGTCATGTTTACAACGCGCTCTCTGATACTACACAAATAGTTCATATTTACAAATTGTAAAAGTAATAACTATTGTTATGTAATAAGCATATTGCTTGCGTTTATAAAACTGAAATAAGAGAACATCCTGTTTTTTCTTTGGCCACCTGTGCACTGTGTATTATTTATAATGCTAAATGTAATTACTTATCAATATGTTACGGTGCCAAAAGAGGTTATTTCCAATCCCGAAAGCTGTACTGTCTAAAACAGTAAATATAAAATCACAACATTTGGCACAATTATTCATGTACAAGAAACTGCACAAGATCTTGTACCATTTTCTGATCCATGTAATACGAGCTTTATGTTAATTATAAAAAATGTTTATTCATCTCTTTTTCTTGTGATTGTCAAACGTACTTTACATCTTGTTATCTACATTTTTGTATCATCATTAATTATAATAAAATGGTAAATACCGCACACTATGCGATTTGAGATTTGACCCGATCTTAAAAAAGGCCTTTCCGAAGATACCTAAATGTAAGAGTTTTAGTAAGTTAAACACGACCTGTTTCAAAAGAATTGGAACCTCAAATACCAAATCAAGGTAGACCCAGCAATGCTCAGCAAGCATTTCAGTGCAAAAATAGCAGACTCGGCAAGATTCAATCACTGATTCTTTTACTGTCTTTTTGATGATAAACTTAGTGAATTTATTTAAGTTGACTCACGTTTTATTTCACGGTTCGTTTTATTCATCATAAAAATGGTTTTATTATTTGATCTGGGTCTTATGTTACTAGATTATCATATATGCACATTCTGTTTACTTTTTTAAACAAGAAAATGAAATTGAAATACACGAGAATTTATTTCCTTATCTATCTACTAGTTAAACATCATTCTAAAAAATATGTTTTGTCTTCCTATATTCAAAAACTGTTCACGGCATGTCTAATATGGTGAATCAAGAAAATTTGTATTTGAAAGTCTAAATTTCAAGTTGATAAACATTGTCACTATGGTCATATATTTAACGATTTTTTTTTAGCAATATTAAAAAAATATTTAGATCTTCCGGAATTAATATTTTTAGTAAACATGTGACTACAGTGAAAACTTCTTAACAACTTGAAATTTTGAATTTCCAAAAAAAGTTTTTCGTAATTCTCCCTAATGTCTAATGACGATTTTTGAACATTATGAATGTCTGAAATTAAGCAGAGACGTAACGGAATCCATCTAAGCATTTTCGATTTACCAAAATATTTCATTATCAGTTGGAAATAATTCAATATTAGATATTGGAAATCAAATTAGGTTACAGTAGGTTTTGAACTTCAGACCTCTGATTCATGATTTTGAAACACTATCCACGGGACCACATACTGATTTAAGCGATGCGTGGTGTCTAGTTTATAATCTACTACTACTGCTACTACTTTATTACTACTACCATAACTACCATCATGCCATTTTTCCGTAGGGGTAGGCAGCGAGAACGGGCTGCCACACACGTCTTTGCTGACGTACAATCCGAGCTTGCTTACATGACCAAACCATCATATAAAACCCTTTCTTAATCTAATCAATTATATATGTCTCAGATTTACACTCTCCCCAAATTTCATCATTCATTACCCTGTCATACATTGATTTCCAATACATACGTCCAAAACTAATTTCGTCCCATCTCAATACAGGACTTTTAGTCCCATGGAGTTTGGGCTTATGTCTGTAGGGTCCATAGTCCATAGTCGATGACACACACGTGTTAAATTAGTTCACCTGAAGTAAACTAATGACCGACGATGCAATGTCATCATTTTCTATCGAACTAGACTAGACGAGACATAAAATGACAAGACAATATTAAATTTCTAATGTAACCCTGACGGGTTTTTTAAAATTGTAAATAAATAAAAATAAAAAACCCAATACAATTTATATAACAACTCTAGCAATACTGCACATAAAGACGGGATCGTCGCCCTGCAGTACATTCACATCGTCCCTACCATGAAGAAATGAACTACAAAGGAATATGGTCTATAAAAAGACCACAGGACGCAGCCAACATCAGTCAGTTCAGTTCACGTCAGACCAGCTCGACAACATCACACAGTTCCAGCATGTAGTTTAAGTGTAGTCTCTTCAACTCATCATCTCCATTACTCACGCGCTCCTCAACAAAGTGTCGTATCTTATTCGCCATGTAATAAATACGCATTAAGCACCAACTTCGTGTCTTCTCTGTCAGACTCTAACTGGGGTAGGAACTCCAACCAAACCCCCATCTACTAAATTCTACATGTCTTCAATAATGTACAATAAACTTATATATGCAAATACACTAATAAAATAAATAAATCAAATAAACTTCATATAAATATTATCATAAATTTAAAAAACTTTAACGTTAATTATAAATAAGTTGTACACTGATGTAAATTATTTAGAAAATTCTAATACTTTTGTAAGGTAGGCAGTAGGCACCGCTTATGGAGTGGATGCCCCGGGAATCAAAGCAGTAATTAAAAACAAAACTTAATTACAAACGGGGTTCGAACCGTCAGTAGGGTCGCAGCGAATTACATCTTGCAGAAGGGTGTCATTCTATTAAATGCTGCGAACGCTCAGTTGCATTATCTGGGAACACAACTGACCAGTTCGATTCGTTAGCGTCCACGTCGCGAACCCTAAGCAATGGGATCACACTTATAACGGTGTGATCACAAAAAATAACGAGAGGATGAAAGGCGGGTTTCTGGCGCCTCCAAACCAGGACCAACCAAGAATCTTTGATTAGATCCGGATGTTTGATAATTCATCAATTCTCTATCCGCACGCAGTGGGGCAGATTTGGTACTACAAATGGATTGTATCAAGATCATTTGTTACATAAGGGTATAGTTATTAATCTTATGATTCAGATGCCAGTCAAGGAACAATTCGCAATAATCACGTTTAAAATCAAAATTTTATATCCACTGCCAGGAATTGAAATCGAGACCTCAAGCATAGTAGGCAAACTCTCCAAGCTCTACACCGCGCGACGAAAAATCCTTATGTTAATATTTCGTTTTTGTAGGATATAGTTTTATTTGTCAGTGTGCTGCTATTTAAAAAAAAAAAGTTTACAAATTTAGTACTTTCTATCAGTTTATACCTTTTGATAAGTATTTTTTTATCTGTCTAATTTTTTTTTCGGTTTCATATATTTTTTCAGTTATATATACTTTGTCAGTTTTGATTTTTTTAGTTCCATATTTTTTGTAAAATTATAATATTTTTATAAATATATATTTTTTTAATTAATTATCTTTAGATATCCATAGCAAAAAAATGCTGTATTTCATATTTAAAAAAAGAAAAGGAAAATGATGTATAACTCAGAAAAGGTATTTACTATATCTAGTAGCTGTCCGGTCTATGACCTGTAATTTTGGAGAGATGCAGGATGATCCTCATCTGCTGCAGTCTCTACAAATGAAGTTAACTTGTGATGATAATGATTCGAGGATGGCTACTGACATGGCGATATCTGTCACTGCATACTAGAGTGGCTAGGTCTGAAGTCCGGTCCCGATAAGGAAGTAAGTATACCTAGTGAAAATGAACAGTGCCCAATATGTTGGTTTACACTTTAATTTTGCTTATTTGTATATTTTTTACCTTCCTCACTGTTTTGCTACCATATTTTTATTTTATTTTATTTCATTAGAAAGCCAACAGACATTGTTTCGGATTCATTTTCTTTTATTCAAGTGTCAAGCCATTCCTTCCTTTGATTCCGGTGGTCCTTGTTTTGAATCCCAATGTACCTACTCCTCCCTGACGGCGAGTCAAGAAAGCAACGCGTGACCACACAACAATAAAACCGTACCGCGAACAACAACGAAAACCGTACCGCGAGCGTGACAGTGATTTCGAATCACCAACATACAAGAAAACGTGCAAAGTTACCAGTGCAAACGATAACGGTGTCTTTCTGGACCAGTGCCAAAGGGAGGAAACCGTAAGTCCTTACTCCTTTCATTAATTCCAGGATTGACACTCAAAACCATAACTTCAATTAGTTTACTTAAAATCAAACGTTCCCTGTTTTCTTCGAACACGCGTATCGCGAGAGGGCAGGCCTTGTTTACAGTCCCGAGGTCGAAGGTATCGAGCATCCAACAGACATTTATAAGAATAAATTATACCATAAATACAAATCATAAAGTCTAATTAGAGGCTTCCACATAATATTGTTATTGTAAATGTTCTCACATAAAAATTATACATACCATAAATTAACTTATCATACAAAACTTATAATATTACTAGAAATGTAAATGTAATACATATTATTCTAAATTGAATATTGGTCACACAGTTGCACATTATAATATAAATTACAAATATAGTTGACCATACAGTGTACATTTATAATGTGCCTACATACAGAACTGCACATAATCTGCATAATATATGCTGCAGATTCAAGGCGCAACATCATAACTTGAATTATTTTTTAAAATTTTACTTTTAAAGGAAGTTAAAGATATGTTATTAGTATCCATACATTTAATTTCTGATTACAAATACTGATTACTCAAAATAATACTAAGCTTATATAAACATCGATTTATTTGGCACTGAACTGAACTAAACTGAATTAAGGTGTTGAAAAGCTATGTGTAGCGAGAATTAAGTATTAAACTTCGTTGAATTCACAGGTCCTATTGATGTAGGAGTTGATGTTGCTGTGCATTGAGTCGAAAATTGTATTAAGGATAGTGCTAGTGATCTCGTAATTAGGAACTAAATCATTTCGAATTTACGAAAACTCCCACATTTCTCTGACACAGATTATTTTATGCTTAAGTGCACGTTAATACGAATGATACATGAGTGGGCGTGTAATTTTAAGTTTACGGATACACACAAATTGATTTTATTTTATAAAGTTTAAATTTTGCACGGTAAGAAAAACGCAAAGGAAAATATTCTAGCTGTTAGATAACAACAATATAATTAAAAATTTTGTACTGAAAATTTTCGTCTTCAGATTTTTATTTTTATTTTTATTTATTTCTTAAGTTAGCTTATATTAAAACTAATATAAACTATTATTTACATTTACATCATCTTTATATATTTACATTTCCTTCCAGTAACTTATACATTTATTTTTAAATTCTTTCAGACACTTTTCATTCTTCATACATTCAGGCATCTCATCATACATTTTTAAACCCTTATACATCAAACAATTTTGCGACTCATTTAAAAAAATGATAAGCAGAAATATATGTACAAGAAAAAAAAATTATAAATACCAAACATAATTTTGATTGAATCGGCATTAACTTCATTAAACAGTGTGGTTAAATATATAATTAATAAAATAAATTGTTTTTTGACCGCTTGAGTATGTTTCAATCTTAGAGTCCGTACTATTCCAAAGTTTGTAAGAATTTTCGAAAAGGTGAGGGTGGTCGTTTGATTAGTAAAGACGTCTTTCGTTTCCAGATGTTTATAAAACAGGGTTGTCACAAATGCACGACTTTAGGCGAATTTTTACAGAGATTGGTATCCCTACCCGTAGGGAGTACTACAAAAACGTTTATTTTAATTTAGTAACAAGTTTACCAAAAACATTTTTTGATAAATAAAAATAAGCAATAAAAAATATTATAAATGACATTGTTGGGTACATAAATTATTTTAATTAACAAATATGCAATTATAATAAAAAAGTAAAAATGCAGTAAAGTAACTTTATCGATTTTGAAAATTAACCAATTTGTTGATATGTTGTCTCACTCTGACGTCAGATTATTACTTACATCTTTAAAAACTGATTAAACGGGGTCTCCAATTCCAAAATATTTTCCGAATTCATTGTTTGATTTAAGAACTGAAAACAGTAATCTCTTTCAAATTGGACACTAAATCTTGTATCTTTAGATAAAGTGAAGATACTACTTCCAATTTGGTGAATTGGGGAAATCACGCCGTTTCTCCGAAGAGATAGGCAGAGAGGATAGAACGCCATATCACTCGGTCTTTGCATGTAGACCTCGCTTTCTCTACATTCATTCATCTTCTCATGCATGTACATCGATTTTTCCAACTTAATGGTATTAAATATGAAATAAATGTATATTTACCCATAGCAAGTTAGGTTTTTGAAAACATTGGAGGTACGGCACCATTTATTACACGTACTAAATATTATTTTTTTGTCCAAATTAATGGATAGAAAGTGGTTGGGACACACTTCATTGTTATTTCCAGGTGAAAATTGTTCCACCTTCTCGCATGGATCCATTTATTCCGCCTTATTTCATTTATCGAGAATCCAAAAAAAAAACAATAATTTACTATATTATGCATATAAATTTAATGATAGATTACACTTATAGATAACATTTAAGTGAATACGTAATCTTTTAAGGTAATGCACAGCCCTAGCAGTCTTAATCATAAGAGCCACCCCAACACGTGGTTATAAAAATACCATGCAAAAATAGTGCAGATGTATAGTTATCTCTTTTAGTTGCATTCAATAAACGACAATTTCACATTCTTTCAGTGAGATAAAATGAGATAGAATTATTTCAAGATGCCGGTTGACTCGGTAAAAGGTCTTCGAGTTTGCATTTCTTGAACATTTAAAGAAATATTTGGATTTAAACAATTGAAAACAATGATTTATATACAGAAATCTAATGGAAAAGGTATTTGAATTACACAGAAACCAATTCTATAATTATTGCTCCAATGAAAGTAAATGTTTGTGGTGCATTTTTGTTGAAAACTACCAAAAAACGTACTAATGTGAAAATTCATAATATTTGATAAATGCCTGTGATAATTGAATTTTTCCAGTTCTGTTTGAACTTTCTTTCATAGCACAAGTCAGCATAATTAATTTTGATGTAGTTAGCACTAAATACGTAAAAAAAAATATCGAAATAACGACAGAGCATTTGACAGTTCGAAGCAATTCTGCCCGCGTACGTAAAAAATGAGCATCGTACAAATTCTGAAAAAAAAAATGAGGACCGTACCAACAGATTTTTTTTTGTCTACCTTTCTCTCATTCAGAACGTATTGTAAAAATTAGACAGCTATAATAGGCAACATGGATTGGATTGGTAAAATGTGTTGTTATCCCTCTACAGATGTATATACTAAGGTTTCAATGCACTTCTTGTTTAGGAAGGCAAAGGTTTTATTAAAAACTAAACATAAATAAACAGAGAAAAAAAAGTACTAATAGGGGTTGGAGAAGCTAATCAACGAGGAGGAGGGGGGTTTATTAAATATGTTATTATTTAAATATGATAGGAAAAAAAAGACTAAAATTTTTAAATCGTTATTTAAACCCCCCCACTTTATTAGTGTCGGTACCTAGAGTTTTCATTTCTGTATATTTATGTTTAATTTATAATAACACCTGTAGATGGAAAGAACTGTGGACTGTTCCGAAACTAGTAGTGCATTTAAATAAATTTAAGTGGTCTAAAAACAAAGTGTTTTATTGAATACGTATTTATTTATATTTAAATGCATACGATTTTCCATATTTTTATATATTTTTCATTGTCATTGTAATTTTTGTATTTTAAATGAGCATCTACTTCAGACTCTTTTCACGAGTCTCAACTTATTTATTATTAACTATTTTTAAAAGAAAGATTCAATGTTATTTTTAGTAAAATAAGAACATTTGAATAGGATGACAAGGTGACGCTTTAAAGCTTGATAGACCGACTACCGGTTTATTCCGATGGGGTTAATAGACAAATAACCGGCTTTCACCGGTTTTCGCCGGTGTAGATCAATAAATCATTGGTTAACAATAAATTATATATACCCCCCGCTCCCATTAAAAAGTTTTATTTCAAAATAAGCAAATATACGATAAATTAAAGAAATTTGGTAGTTTTGCTTGATTTTTACAATATATTTTATTATGAAGTCAGTAAAAAGGTCTTCATTTATTTTTTTTTAAATTTGTAAAATCTTTGACAAAATATTTTAAGAATTTTATTAAATGTTTGTATATACCTAACCACTTACCAACTATTCTATGTCTACCGGATTCGAGACTAAACATAATAAATACGGTAAAATCAAGGTATTTGAATGATGGAGGGGGAGGGGGGGAGGGTTTCGAAAATGTGGTTGAATGAGTTTTCTGAGTGTATTTTTTGAAATATTTTTTTTAACGAGGAACATTTTGATATTTTAACAGTATTAAGAATAAAATTAAATACTTAAACAAAGGATGTTACAGAGGGTTACAAACATGATCTAGAAAATAAATTTAAATAAAATAAAATTCTTATTAAAATACTTTGTGACTTCATTAAGTCACCCCGTACGCCTACTAACGTCACTCAACAAAATCATTCTCGTTTTTATTACAGTATTACAGTATCTCGGCTACTCCTACGCCATAATTTTTTTTAAAAAGAATTTCGTTAACTCACTAACCATATTACCATAACTGATCCCGAATCATTAAGATATACTATTTGACATTATTAAGCAGATTAATAAATTGACAGGCACCGTGGAGCAGTTGGTTAGACGGCCTTCTGTGAAACTAGCGCCGTGGGTTCGATTCCCGCTAGTTGTAAGAAATAAATCTTAGACAGATTTTTTTCTCAATTGGTATTGGCGTTTTGGTGCATTTTTCATAATTTGCTTCTTTTTCCTCTCTTTATGACCTGCTGATAAGTTTAGCTGGTTTTTAATTTAAAAAAATAAATTGAAACCACTGTTAAAAACCTTTAAAATAAAATTGTTTATTCCTTCAGGAATATATTCATAAGACGTATAAAAATTCACCTGTTATGTTTGTCTTTGGTTATATCTTCTGTCATATCTAGCCGTGCTCATACGTCTTAATTAAGCATTTATGGGTTGTTTTGTAGAAATTCGTTAAAAGATTTTCTAAATGTGACAGACTTTTAGTGAAATATGTTATTACGATGCGATTAGCAAAAATGTTTAAAATATTGAAACACTTGCGAATTAAATTAAAGTTTATATTGAAAATTTGAAAAGAAAAGAAAGTGAAATAACAATAAAAAACGTGACTTTAAACACTAAAATATATGCAAGAAAAAAATAATATGCCACCAATTCGTGTAGATACATCGTTAGCTTTTAATTTTAATTTTTAATTTATTTGTAAATAAATAAAAACTAATGTTTTTTATATGAAAATCATTTTATTCATAAACTTCAATACATACGTACCGTACTAACTTTGGCCAAAAAAGTATAGATACTAAACTTATTTAAAGTCAGTATTGCTCATCCAAGCGCTAATACAAATGAGATATATATTTTAGAGAAATTGATTTTTTTAAAGTTTAATGAAATTTTCTTTAAATCATAAAATTAATGTGTTAACTGAATTGTCGTAAAATAAGTATCTCCAAAATAAAAGTTATTTTTTCTTTAAATACAGTGATACACGTAAGGCTGTCTGGTTTACATAGTATTTTTTAATTATTCACAATACATATTTTTACAAACGTAAACACACAGTTTCTCAGCTTACCCTGAAGATGGCTCCTACTAAAGTAACCGAAACGTTGAAACAAATCCAATACACACAAAAAATCATATTGATAACAGTGACCGTAAAAACCTTCGCACCTAGTAAACACACAGGTTTTTTTCAAAAAATAATTACTATGTAAGTGGTATTTGTTTTTTGGTAGAAACATAAATGCTGTGAAAGGTTTAATGAAACACGAAAACGCGACTATAAAAACGACATAATTTATTCACGTCTTTCTTAAAAACACTAAGATACTTTAATAAAGAATTTAGAAAATTTAATTTAAATACCAGTGCCATTAAATATTTAACGCAGGAATAAATTAATAACTTGAAATACATTATCAAAAATTAAGTTGCGCTTAGATATTCATATTATTATGAGAAAATTGTCTTCTCTTACCCCATTTCCTCGCCTCTCTTCGCTTTGAGTGTTTTCCAGATTGTATTGGAAATTAATGGAAAACTAAACATAGAAACAGTTGCTCGGTCTAGAGAAAGTTCAACGATATTTATAGTATGCGACGTATAATAATTGATACTCGTATTATGTAATTTTGATTCTTAACCGATTTCGCAAAAAATGATAAAAATATATTTATTCATTGAATATTTTTTGATTTTTCTATCTGTAATGTATAGTCAGAACAGAACGTATATTTCAGTGTGTAAGTTTTGTTAAATTAATTTAATAAACCATAGATACAACGTCCGAGTTTTGTTTAGTTAGTTATCTAAATGATCAAACGCGCATGTTAGCAACAAAGACGATAGTTTGTACTAACGATCTCAAACAACTTCATTCGCTCATACGCGTGCATAGTAAGGAGTCCGGGCAGGAGTTACAATCGAAAGTTAATAACGTCACACCTTCATTATGACGGTGTAGTTGAAGATAAATTCTCTCGAGTGATTACGAAGATACACAACTGACTGCGGCCTCCGTGGTGTAGCGGTCAAGACGCTTGACTCACACACGGAAGGTTCCGGGTTCGATTCCCGGTGAGAACACAAAAAATAATTTTGATTTTAATTGTGATTTTTCTCAAGCCTGGGTATTCTGTGATGCAATAAACCACTGTAATTGGGCCTCCTGGCCTGTTGTGGTGCAAAAAATAAATGAAAAATGAAAAATAAATGAATGAAATGACCCTCTATTTTCGATGTGAACCTAGGGTGCGCGTACGCCACAGTTCACGGTACACATATCTACGCATCAAAAACCCAGTTGTCTTAGTGTGAACAGAAATTAAGAGGACAGGACAATGAACCGGGGCATTGTTTTATAGAAATATAGGCAGGATATCTTTGCAGGATTACCTCCATCACCGCGCGAGTCGTCATTTGTCCATTTTTGTATTATTGTATTGTCCAATTGTCTTATCCTGCGTAGGCATCGAGGCTGTTTATGGAGCTGGGACGGGGCAGTATTGTCCCGACTATTATATAGTCCTCGAGTGAGCTCTGCTTTATTCTTTACAAAGATAAATATTATCGCACCCCGAAATGTAAAACGATTATAAGATTTTGTTAACTTGTGTCAGAGAAAATTATCTAGTTAAATAAATCTAAATCGAAAATCAATTTTGAGATTCTTGTTTGGTGTTACAGACTTGGCAAACTTCCGTTTTGCGTACCCACAGAACAATGTAATCTTTGGGCATTTAAAAACATGAACGAACTCAGGAAGAAAAACAGGCTCTCAAAGAATCTTTTCTTACAGCATGATTCCACTTTCACTTACTGTTGTAAAAAACTCTAATATTGTCGATACAAATTATCCAAATTATGTCAAATTATACAAATTAATGTCGATACAAATAATGATAGTCTAATTTTACTTACATTATGTGGTCTAGATAAGCCGTTGATTCTATAATGTTATTCTCTAGCTTGTGAAGACGGTAATCACTAGAAGTTGATGCACAAATAATTTCACATATTCAATATCTTGAGGCTTATTTAAATATCGCATTTTAACACTCATCTTGAAAAACACACCGTTTAGAATCACACAACGATTGCAACATAATTTTCAAATGCTTAGTAAATTTACACACTTGTTACGGCCTTTATATTTGGCATGTAGGTACCGTGTGCG
The DNA here is from genome assembly GCF_059751315.1 of Micrasema longulum. Lineage (NCBI taxonomy): Eukaryota > Metazoa > Arthropoda > Insecta > Trichoptera > Brachycentridae > Micrasema > Micrasema longulum. Next base: position 65,620 of record NW_028277702.1, read on the forward strand.
GGGAACAGAGTTTTTGTGACATTTATTTGCATGTATGTAGGTAGTTGCAACGCATTAATACCAATAAAATGCACTCTGGTACAAGCATTTCTACTACCCATTCTAGATTACGCTGATGTTTCCACGACTGATTTAAGCTGTGAGCAACTCGATAAACTTTAACGACTTCTCCATGCATAAAGTATATTTTTGATATTAGGAAATATGATCACATTTCTGATTATCGTAGGCAACTGAAATGGCTCAAAATTAGACAGCGGAGAGACTATCGCTCCCTTTCACTTCTGTTCAATGTACTTCATAGTCCTAACGCTCCTATATACCTGCGAGAAAAATTTCAACGTTTATCAGTTCATGGTTTACCTCTTCGTTCTTATTCTCAAAGCACTCTCTCAATACCAGTACCCAATTCTTCTTTCTTCTCTAACTCATATAGTGTCCATGCCGCTTGAGTGTGAAATCATCTCCCATCCACCATCAAAGATGTCACTACATTATCTCTGTTTAAATCACCTCTGAAGAAACATCTCTTTTCTCTACCTTAATCTCTTCTCCTTTCCTCTTTCCTTTTTTTTCCTTTTTCGTATGGTATGGTATTGATTTAACGTAAAACATACACAAATAAATTTATTTCTATTTTTTATTTTTTAAAAATTTATTTACAATTTTAAAAAACCCGTTAGGGTTACATTAGAAAATTTATATTGTCGAGTCATTTTATGTCTCGTCTTGTCTAGTTAGTTCAGTCATCATGTGCTTTTTCAGATTGATTTTAAATTTGTTTCCAGTAAAAGTTTTCAAGTAGTAAGGTAAGTCGTTGTAGTGTTTAAGTCCATTATGTAGTATTTTTGACTGTCCTGTGTTTGTCTTTGCTTTTTTAATATGATAGTGTTGTTGTTGTCTGGTGTTATATTTGTGTATGTCAGCATTTTTGGCTAATATTATGTCGTCGTCTTGTATGTTTCCCATTGTTATTTTGTGCACAATTTTTAAGGTCTCAATTTTAGTCAAGTAGTTTATGTCAAACTGGTGTGTTTTTTTGTACAGTTTAGTCGTAGACGTCAGGTAGGGTAGGTTGTATGTTAGTTTAAGAATTTTATTTTGTTGTCTTTGTATTCTTGTTATGTCTGTCTTGTTACCAGTTTCCCAGAAGGCGATCATGTAACTCAATTTACTTTTGACATAGGCTTCGTAAATCATAATTTCTTCCTTTCTTGGTATAAAATCTTTAATTTTGTAGAAGAGGCCATGTAGTGATATCATTACTTTAGTGAGTCCGTCTATGTGTTTTGTCCATTTTAATTGTCTGTCCATTGTGAGTCCTAGGTAAGTCACATGTTCTAGTTCTTTAAAGTTAAACTCTTAAGAGTTTCGTTGTTTATTTTTATGGTCATGTTATGGTTCTTCTTTTTTTTATTTATTTTTTATTTAAATCTTAAAGTAGGGCACACATATCATACATATTGCTATGTGTGTTCTAATAATAACATTGCAAATATATTTAATTTATAAATTGTTTATCACACATGTCTTAACCATTATTATTATTTTTTTTCCATTTCGTAATACGTTCTTCTTTTGTGTTTCAAAATGTATTATATTGCATTTCTTGGCATTTAGTGTTAAACAGTTTTTGTTTGTCCATTCTAATAGTTTTTGCACGTCATTGTTGATGGTTTTAGTCGTTTCAATGTCATTTTTGTTTTCATATAAAATTCCTAAGTCGTCCGCATAGATTGTTTTTTTTCCCATTATGTCACTGTGTATTATGTCGTTAATGTATATTATATAAAACAATGGTCCTAATATTAATCCCTGAGGTACTCCGAATTGCATTGTTGTTATTTCATTTTTGTGGTCTTCAATTTTCGTAAACTATTTTCTTCCTTGTAGATAGTTTTTAAATATTTTGAGAGCTTGTCCCTTAACTCCTGTATGTTGTAGTTTATTTAGAAGGGTATCTATGTGGACTGTGTCAAATGCCTTCTTGATGTCAAGTATGAGTACATACATTTCCTTTATCAATTTTGGTTTGTATAAAGTTGCAAAGTGATGTCATTGCTGTGGAGGTACCCTTTCTTTTCTGAAATCCATGTTGGTCTTTTGCAATAAAATAAGGGTTTTCGAGGTGTTGGTATAATCGATTGTGTAGCACTTTTTCAAATATTTTACTTAGAATTGTTAAGTTTGCAATAAGCCTGTAGTTAGAAGCTAAGTTTTTTTCTCCTCCTTTGTAAATTGGTGTTATTTTTGCTAATTTCATTACTTCTGGAAAACTTTCGTCTGCTATATGTTTATTTATTAATTTCACTATTGTCGTGGTTATTTCTTCCTTTATTTTTTTGACTGTAACAACTTTCATTTCGTCATGGCCAGGTGATGTGTTGTCTTTTAGCCCGTTTATTATTTTGCTGATTTCTTTGTTGCTCTTTAAATATCTTAAGCTTTTTTTATCTTTATTTTCTGTTGAATATGTTTTGACATGAATAATAAAAAAAAAACTGTTATTTTATTGGTTGGTTGGAAGAAATTGCCAATGTACAATTAACACTATGTACAAAAAGTCAAATAAAAAAAGTAATGTCATTTACAATATTTTATTTTTAATGTACGTGATGTTTTTTTTTTTCTTAATACTTACTTCCCTTGACACAATTCGTGTAGAGACATCAATTGAGATTTGTGATTTTACGCTCCTAATTATAAAAGTTGGTATCCTTATAATATATGTAATATAAATAACATGCAAATTATTCGTATCTTAATAATATAAAAACATTGAATATTTAAATTTATTGCAATAGAGAAGAGAAAAATGGAGAAGGGAATATGGACGTCTGAGCATTTAAAGGTCTTATTATATTTAAAGTTTCTTCGCACTAGACATACTTTGTTCCTGAGCAACGACAAATTCAACACCAGAGCAGCTCAGAATTCTCTATGGAAGAGCAATTAGTGATTCTTCAAAATTCGAGACGATGTACGATCTTGACTCATTTAAGGAGTAAGCTCTCCGCTTCAAATGAAAGTTGAGTCTCATTGACAATAATAATATTTAGCCTTTCATATCTAGCCTCTATAAATAATACTTTAAAAAAAAAAAATAAGAAAAAAAAGACAAAAAAGACAAACTCTATATATATATATATATATATATATATATATATATATATATATATTTATATATGTAAATATATATATATATATATATATATATATATATATATATATATATGTAAATATATATATATATATATATATATAAAACAAACACCACGTTTTACACACATTACTCCATAAGAAGTTGCATAATGGAGATACCAATATAAATAGAGTCACGTGTTATACGTCATATTCTCGTCACATTTTGTTGCCCCGTTCAGAAATTGTATTATATGTTGTGTTGTGTACGTAATGTGTGCTGTGTTAGGTTTATGTTTTTTTGTAATAATATCATTGTATTATGCACTGAGTCCACAACAATAAACATAAATTAAAACATTAAAAAATAAAAATTATGACCTGTCATTGTCTGGTTTAAGTAGCCCCTTTACACACACTCTTACATTCACTATTCTGCCTATGTTTAAAGAACAAAATTTTCTCAACTCTTTTATCAATTGAATTTTCTGAAGTAAAAGAGCTGAAATCGTTATAAATGTGGGTGAGATTCATCTGGCTGAATTATTATTACTACTAAAATAAAATATTACTTGGCTTGAAAACATTAATATTTTTTTAATAATTATTCTTATACCAGTAGTTAGTTTAACTAACAATGTTTTGAGTATGTCCAAACGTTTGTAGAAAGGCTGAATTTCACTCCCTAGAAAGTTATTAAGATATTAATTTATTATTATTTAAAGTGGTATTTCTTTACCTCATTATTTAATAGTCCCTTAGCTAGCATCTGAAGCGTAAGACTGATCATCTTTATGCATCAAAGATGAACAAGACAAACTGCGGTTAATAAACGAATGCAATGCCTTATTCACCATAAGGTGCGAAAAGGGAATGATGACTATTATTATTTTATTGATAATAACGTTTTATTACTGTTTTATTTTTCTTTTGAAGTGAAACGAATTTCACCCCAGGGAATTTAGAATGGTAGGAGAATTAAATAAATAATAATGGCTTTGTTTGCAGATAACAAAAGTCTCTCCTAACCGCGATATTTGCTCTAAAAATCTAATAATTTCTAATTTATCTCTAGCTTACAAGAGAATATTGAACCAATAAAAACAAAGCACTTTCCACAGGAAACTGAAACAATAAAGTCAATAATTTCAATACAGAGGCGATAAAGCTAATGAACAGATTTAAATTCTAAAAGGTATTTAATATTTGTGTTGAATATTAGAAATATCTCTCCCAGAGAAGTATCATAAATAATTTAAATGAAGTTATTAAGGCGGTACCTTTTCTTCGTTAAATGGGGAAAAAAATAACGACTTGAAAATTCTTAAAATTGTAATTTATTTCAAAATACTATTCGAATTGTTTTTCAAATTACAAAAAAGATGTCACCGTGAATTGTTTTCTGTATTAAAAACGAAAATTTTTAAAATTTGTTTTATAAGGTAATTTCACATTGATACATATAATTTGTAAGTATTTTTTAGTAGAAAATAGATGGAATTACATTTGTTTTTTTTTATTATTAGTATTTTAAAAAATTTATTTCTCATAAAATATACACTATTATAAAAATTAAGTTGACTTTGTGTTATTTTTAACTAAGATTTATTCTTAAGAAATTATTCTCCAAAGTTGGGAGCGTATCATGAAATATGTCGATTTAGTTATTTCGGCAGTATATGCTATATTCTCGACACACGCGGGCCAACGGTGAGTTCTACTTTTTAAATTTTTTTAAAAATATATATTTGGACCCCTGTATTTAGTAGCCTTACGTGTCATGTACAAGGCTAAAGTACTCAGAAAAAAAAAGTTTTTGTTTGTCTTGGAAATGGGATGTTCGATCACTGATTTTGGTTTATTACCTTTATGAGTCCGATCACCATTGTTGCAAAGTTCAAGAACAATGGCGCGTGATAACTACTTTTTACTACAGTGTGGATATCTGTTAAGGATATTCCATCTTTCCTGCATTCTGCTTCAAGATTATGGCGTTGCAAACTGAAAAATAGGCACTGAAATAACAGATGTTCTATACTCTGCGAAGAAATATCATCGCATGGACAATAGTCATCATTCCTTTATTTAAACCTATATAGATAACTTCTCTTAGAGTTCTACTTTGATTACTCAGTCTTCCGTGATGAGGCCCAGCTATCCTTCCATTGCTTAGCGGGTCTTCCAGGTGGGCGCCGTCTGAAAGGTAATTCTTTGGTTGCTGTGGACAACGGTCTGTTGCTGCTCATTCTGTTTATGTGCTCTCTCCAGAATCTGCTACGCGATCTGTTCCAGTGTACTATATCTTCGATTACACACGTTTCACGTAAAAAGTCATTTCTGACCCAGTCGCGTTCTTTCTGGTAATCGGTCTGAGAACCCTCATCTCTGATCTTCTTAGCAGATTCTTCGTTCTCGTGGTGTCCGCTCGTGTTTCTACGGAATATGGCAAGATGAGACACGCAAATGCTTAGACCTCTATACTTCCTTCTTTAAAATGTTTTCCCCCTCTGTTGCAAATTTCAATCGTAATTTTGGAAATATTATAAAACACTTTTAATTTTTTAACATTTCTTGAATCATTGTTGTCTAGGTTTATTACTGAAATGTCAACAATAAAAAACGTTGCTGGTAAAGTCAATTTTCGTATTTTATTATTTATTTCGAATCAATTAAAAAAATAATATTTTTTTTCACTCGCATTAGGCTTTTGAATATAAATTATAAGTGACTGATAAAGTTTTCGGTTTCGGTTACGGCTAATAAAACGAGTTTCGGAGCCGAAACCGGCGGTCGGGATGTGTCAGATTACGTTCGGTTGTACTCTGGTGTATCTTATGACTCGTGACTCGGCCGCGTGACCTGTGACCTTTAGTTTGTTTTGGATTTCGGCCGGTGAGTGTTGTAAGTCGTCACGTTGTATGGCTGTATTCCTTTTATATTTATTATTGCATAACTTTATAGTAAATAAGGCGATGTTTCTAGAGTTCATTAAAACACTGCTCGTATATCCTACGGATGATTTGCAGTTATTGGAGATTTTCGCATCTCGGTACCGCACTTTGACCACCGACTGGAACAATTTTATTTCGGTTCTGCAATCCATATTTTTAAGTCTTGTCTTGCTGATGGGTAACAAATTTTTGAAAGGATTGAGGTCTGATTAATCGCCAGGTCAATCCAAATACTTACATCTTTGTCAGCAGAAAACTTTTTTAGAATCTTGTAAATTTATCACTTTTTATCAACTCTGTGATAGGTACTGTAATCCTGGACGAAAAAAAGAGAAGCAGCCCCAAATCATTTGCTTCGCGCGATGTTTGACAGACTCTAGAAAGTGAGCTTGTGAAAATGGTTTACTATCGGACCAGCGAACAAATTGGTGACGCATGCTCGGAACAAAAAAATGGCATTTGTCTGAAAAAACCCCTTTTTCAAGTCATCTTGTGCCTATTGTTTTTGTATTTCTCAGCCCAAGTTAGCCTCAAATGGTCGAGCGTTGTTTTTTTGCGAGTTTCCAAGCCAATCGGCCAAATTCAAGCAGACGCCGCACTGTTGAGTCATACAAACTTGTTTCAGCAACAGCAAGCTTTATTTATAAGTCATCGCTGGCATCATGGCATTTATTTACCTATTTCTTAAAGAAAAGGTATCTCATTTCTGAGTGGTTTTTTTTTGGCCATATTTTCTCTCTTAGTGAGCTAGTTGAACACTGAACTTTTAGAAATGCCACACTTCTCTAGTGAATATATTTAGTTTGTGTAATAACGTAAGAACGATCTTCATAGATATAAATGACTTATACACGTCTAAAACGTCAGTAAACACCAAAGAAAACAATTGAAAACCTAAGAAGTCATACTAAAAAATCGAAACGATCATGTGCACTATTTGAGTTTGGAGTGACAACTTTTAATAGTGCTTTTATAATAAAATAAAAATAAAGTAAATCCAAACCAGTGTAAAAAAAAAAGTGCTTTGTCCACATTCATTTGCACAAGAGTGTAAGTCATTTGTAAAGTATAACATTACAACGATCAAAAACCGCTTATAATAAAAAAATGCACTCATTAAATTTACACCTATTATTTCATTAAGTATATTATTTGAGACTTATTTTAATAAACTCGAATAGTTCAAAATATAAACGCCCAATTTTGGGGATTTTCAAGAAATTGTTCATTTAAATAAGTTTATTTACTTGTTTTATTTGGGAAATCAACATTTCTACATACATATTTAAAGTAAACAATCAGATATAGTGTATAAACTCAGAACTAATAACAGATTTCCACAAAGTTAGTAATGAAAATATATTACATATCAAATAAATACATATAAGTTTATACATATAAAAATGTTATTTTCATGTACATACATGTAATTTTGTTTCTATAATCAAAGAATTTTTTATATTTTTTTTAAGAACAGTAAATTATTGTAAATTGGGCGTTAGAATTTATTTAAATAAGTTTCGGTCGAAACGAAACACCCGTCTTATTTTCCATTTAACCTACATATGTTCGGGAACCTAACTTGTAGTCAGTATACGTAAAGCAGTGTATAAAGGCGCGGCATATAGCATTAAACTCACAGTAAACTGGCAAAGACAGTTAGTCTTCTTACTCCACGGCAATGTTCACGGGAAAACGTTTATTTTTCCGAACATAATTTCAAATTGTCGGTCTATGAAGCATTATCTCTATTTAATTATCCATCAATGCAACAGAAGCCGAAATTCAGTTTCGGCTGAAAATCTTGTTTCAGTCGGTCACCATAAATTATACAAAAAATGAGTATGTAAACAATATAACATTTAAAAATATGTATAAATAAATAATAAATAAATAATAAATAATAAATAATAAATAATAAATAATAAATAATAAATAATAAATAATAAATAATAAATAATAAATAATAAATAATAAATAATAAATAATAAATAATAAATAATAAATAATAAATAATAAATAATAAATAATAAATAATAAATAATAAATAATAAATAATAAATAATAAATAATAAATAATAAATAATAAATAATAAATAATAAATAATAAATAATAAATAATAAATAATAAATAATAAATAATAAATAATAAATAATAAATAATAAATAATAAATAATAAATAATAAATAATAAATAATAAATAATAAATAATAAATAATAAATAATAAATAATAAATAATAAATAATAAATAATAAATAATAAATAATAAATAATAAATAATAATAATAAATAATAAATAATAAATAATAAATAATAAATAATAAATAATAAATAATAAATAATAAATAATAAATAATAAATAATAAATAATAAATAATAAATAATAAATAATAAATAATAAATAATAAATAATAAATAATAAATAATAAATAATAAATAAATATAAATAAATAATATAATAGTATGTACAATATTTAGATAATATATAGAAGGTATAAAAACATATAAAGTACTAAATACTAATCATCTTAAAGTAATTATTAATAAACTGAGATATTTCACCCATGTGTTCAAATGGTTAAGTATTTATGCCCTGCTAAATACTATTTAAATGAAATATTATGCACTTGTACAATCATTTCTTAACTATGGAATAATTGGATGGAGGGGAGGTTTTAACAACCATATTTAACCATTAGAAACTGTTCAAAAATTTATCTTAAAAATAACGCTTCTCTCTTTCCAATTGTAACAAGAAGCCAAACTTTTGGAAATAAGACAAATATATTATTTTCAATGTTGAAAATATATATTTAAGAACCAGAATGTAGTTTTTATTATAATTCTTAGAAGTAATAGTGTGCTAGAAATACCACATTGTAAAACGAGGCTAACACAGAGACATGCATATTTTATAGGCCTAAAATTTTTTAATTCCTTTTTTACTGATAATATTTCATTGATCCTAAACTTTCGAAATTTTCCTTCTTTTAAAAAACACGCACTGTCCTGGATTCACACTAAAGATATGAACTCTTTTTTTCTATGATACTCGTATATTTGTTACCATTTAATAATAAGGGATTGTTTTTTTATTTTTTTTTATTTCCTTTTTTTATTACTATGAAATAAAAAAGTACCTCCTAATCGTTTACAGAATATTTTCTCTTTCTTATATTACGCATAAATATCATACTTGACTATTTAGTATAGGAGCAAAAAATTCATAAATATTTTTTGTATACCCTCGAACAAGCCATGCCTTTGTGGGATTTTTTGTTTACTATTTTTATTGTTAATATGTTTTTTATTGCTATGTAATTATTCTTTATTTTTTGAATACTCTGTTTTACATATTATGTGTATTGTAAAAAAAAAAACAAAAAAAAAATACAAAAACAAAATACAATACAAAAAAATATTAAGAAAACTCTGTATCCGATATTAAAAATAAAATATTAGATAAAAAATAAAAATATATGTCATTAAAAATAGTTATGAATTTTTTAAAAATACGATTGAAAATTTTGAAAAAGCTAAGTTCATTATACCTTAATATTAAATTATAATTTTAATTTCTCTTTGATATGGAACAAATGGATTACCTTTTAAAATTTACAAGGTTCATGTTTAAGACATCGATGTTATTAGCATATTGGTTTGCAAGTACATATATCCGTAATACTGTATAGTTATATTAAACAAATGAAGTAGTAAATGCTTCGATTAAATAAATAAAAATAACTTACTGAATTGTAAAATTACTGAATTACTTATGACTTAAAAATATCTTACTATAAAAGATGTTTAAATTGTCGCAATAGCCGAATATTGTGAAAACTGCTTTCTGTACGACATAATTAAAATGCTAAAGAAGCTTTACTTGTAAGAAATAAAATCATTTTAGCTTCAGGTGCCAAGAAAATTCAATCCTAAAACCTCAAAAGAATCACTCGTGCGAAGGGATAATTTGAGAGGTGTCTTCCATTTTATATGAGGCAAAGTTACGATAGATTTTGTTTAAAAGAGCACGTTTTTTCATGTAGTTTTTAGACGTTCCTGCTTAACGATTTTTAGATCTCGTGAATTTGGTTTGAAATTTGTTTTTGACAAGTTTCTGTCAAGCGCCTCTTTTTGAGTAATTATACGTTTAAATGTAAAATATTGTAAAACATTCTTCAATGCTTTTGGCGATACGCTCAATAACACAGTGTTCTTTGTTCGCGCGTGACGTCCTTCTCACATTTTCGCAAACGCGTCATTTTCTTTATTGACGCAACGGTTTATCCGGGGGGTTCCCATTCATGGTCGGTCAGAATCCTCTCTCCGCCCTCTCCACACGGCTTACCCCTCGCTATCGTCGCCGACTGACAGGTGTACGCGCGTTCTCTTTGTGCCAGTCTTGGCTAAAACCGCATTCAAACAATTCGTTGCCGGACGACATTCTTGAGTTGAGTGCTTTTCCTCGAATACAGGATATTTTAATCCCCACTCTAGCATGTGCAGGGAGTACAATAAAATTCATAAGTGCAACGTGAAAGATATATACATTTTTGGGAATTCTTCAAGTCAAATTGAAAATAATTTATTATCTACTATTAAGTAATTTTTACAAGTAACCACAATGTCATTCTTTCTACGCTTTCTTTCAAGTAATTTTAGTTCATTTTAATCAATTAATTAATAATTTGTAAAACATTGCACGCTGTAAACAATTATATAGAGTGATAGGTCTTATATAATTATTTATTTTGTATGTTGTCCGTTTCTGAATGTATGTACAGTTATCTGTTATTGTTCCCTAATAAAATAAATAAAATTCTGCCTATTTTAAAATACGTTGTCCGTTTTACGGCTAACTGACCACTCTCACATATATATATATTTTTTATTTTTAATATTGTTTGATTTTCCATACATATACGAGTATTATTTACATAGAAATATAATAACGAAAATACACTTTAGGAAAATACATATTAAAATTAAGCCATAACCTAATTTGGAAAAAATGCCCACAAAGATTACAGCGTCTGAGCGTGGGCCATTCGTTTTTTAATTGTTAAAAAGTTTATGGCACATATAAATTGTATGATATGACTATGAAAAGAAAAGAAAAGAAAAATAAAGGAAAAACCAAATTAACATATGCTGAAATTACGGAAATATGATTTATTTGCAGTGTGCATTTATTTTTAATATATATTAAACTTTTTTTTTTTAGAATGTGTCTATCTGCTCCTTCCATGCTAATCCAAGACCCTTAACCTACTTTCCCTACTCAAGTAAACATATTTCAGGCACTAAAATAAATTTAACTTTCTCAAACTAAGGAGTCCATTCTCTACGCAAAGTTTATTACTATAAAATAATCTATGTTTTTTGTAAATTATTTTAATTACATTTTTCTGTGCAATTTCTATTGAGCGCGTTATATGCGCGAACTATGCGCGAACTATGTGCGAACTATGCGCGACCTATGCGTTTCTATTGAGTTAGTTGAGTAATAACACGCCACTGGCTAATAGAGTCCCCTATACGGAGAAAAAGCATTCTATGATTATTCCATGAAGTTATCTACATATTACAGCAATAAAATGGGCCGTAGATATCGGGTCAGAAATCACAAGCGCAAACTGAAACCGTCCATTACACGTTTTTTGTTAAACTAAAAACCACACTAAAAACCACACTAAAAACCAAACCAAATATTTGGAACGCTTTGTTCTATGCAGAAAAGGCTTCTTTCATGAATTATTATTCTTTTAAATTAATCTATTCTTTTTTCTGCACCTAAAGGTGCATAGTTAACTGTATTGGTACACCAATCGCAGTGCATCTGAATATTTTTTGTTAAATGAAGGTAAGATGACTATTCTTAGGCTGCAGGTACCAGTCCAGGGACTATGAAATACTCTAGTGTAAAATCACATTTTTAAATAAATACTTTATGTCAACCACGTCGGGAATCGAACCCGAGACCTCTTGGATGGTAGGCAAACGCGCTGAACACTGCGCCACGAGGCGGACGTCTTTTCACTATTGTGCTCTTTTACTGTTCGTTCGGAATACGCCTCACTGGAATTATTATTAACAAAAATATTTAGTTTAGACTGTTTGCATGCTATTTTTTTAGTTAATATTTGTTGAAAAAGTAATAGGATTATAACCACTATGAGAGTTTTATTTGGCAACATCCCAATTTGTAATACTTTTTATTAAATAATCCAACAAAAAGTCAAATCAATAACGATTTCCATCTGGAGAGCTCTACTTTATAATTTTATCTGACTTTTGTTAAATATAAAAAAAAAACGGATTCTTACACAAAATGCACCACTGTTTGTAAGTAGACCAAAGTTTGACAGTTGCAAAAAAAAATATATTTCAAAACAATAAATTGATGTTTTGGAATACAACCATAAACTAATACCCTAGTACCTATTTTAATTCATTATTTAAATATTAATAATTTTAAGTCGATCTCGATAAATCGAACTAAATGGTTTTTTTAAGAAATGAAAGTATGACTAAATGAGAAATAATTGTGAACGGGGTTATACTAAAACAGGTTGACGAACTTGTATATTTAGAAAGTATGTTTACTAGGATGGAATGACTGAAAAATATATTGAAAGAAGGGTGAGTGCTGGGAACTGAATGAACTGTGCACTTAAATTAAATTGGCAAATAAATGTTTGTCACAAGAGGCAAAATTAACCGTCCACGATGGAGTCCTGGTCCCGACTCTGATGTATGGGAACGAAGTATGGACATAGAAAAACTGGGATGAAATTAGGTTGAATTCTGTCAGAATGCGAAATCTCAGGCGAACGTGGGGTAAAACAATGTACGATAGATACACTTATGTCGAGATCTGTGCATTATGTAAGGCTGAGATAAGCATTTTCGACAAAATTAAGAAAGGAGCTCTGTGTTGGTTTGCACATGTATAGCGAATAAACAGCGAAAGGACGGCTAAAAATAGTTTAATATGAATGTTAATGGATGCAGAAATAGAGGACGACCGAGAAAGACATGGAATGACCAAATCCAACAAATACTTGAAGACGGACATGCCAAAAGTCGGAATAATCTGCGTGCGTGCATTAGAAGATGTATGAATGTAGAGGAAACGAGATCTGTATGCAAATATAGAATTGCGTAGCATTCTATTCTCTCTGCCTTTTCTTACGGGGAAACGGTGTGATGGTTTGTTTTTTTGAATCATAAACAAGTATCTAGGTATCTACTTATCAATGAAAAGTCTTTTTCCTTTTGTCCGGACAGTTTTTGCACGCTTTCACAGCACAGTCATTTTTCTTTTCATTTATTTTGGTATCGACATAAATATCAAGGTCACATTTAAACAAGACTGGCGGTTAAGGAATGACTTCATTCGAGTTGGCCATGAGTGTTGAGTGTCGAAATTTTAAAAGGCTCAAGGTAAAACTCGGTCTGACTTTTCTTATTTAACACGTATTCCCGTATTTTCTACATGAATTATGGCACTAGAGTGGTGATTTTTGCTCGACTTCGATTTGAGCACGACGAAGCCTCTAAACGAATCACACGAAGAAATAAAACAAACAATTAACCCTTATAACTGGTATATAAATGGTTAAAAAAAAGCGAAAATAAATAACGTTTTTCCTTATTTACGAAATAATGTTTGCTGAACCAGCTAATAGCAGGCGAGTGAACGTTCGGGAATATTGAGCATTTTTAGAATTGGAATTCAATCATATACAAGTACCTAGGTACCTACTTATCAATAAAAAGGCTTTTTCTTCTACCCGAACAGTTTTTGCCCGCTTTTCTGACACAATCTGGCTCTTTTAAAAATTTATTTTGGTTTCGACTTAAATGTCAAGCTCAATTTAAAATACGACTAGCGGTTAAAGAATGACTAAATTCTGTTGGGCATAAGTTGAGTGTCAACATTTTTGAAAGCTCAGGGTAAAACACGGTCTGATTTTTCTTCATTAACACGCACTCACGTATATTTTCCATAGATTGTGGCACTAGAGTATTGATTTTCGCATGATTTTGATTTGAACACGATGAAGCTTCTTAGCTTATTACATGTGAAGATAAAACGAAAAACCAATCCTAATTACGAATATATAAATAGCTCTAAAATAATAAAATAAATAACGTGTGTCCTTATTTAAAAAAAAAAACGTTTGTTCAACCAGCTAATAGCAGGAAAGCTAACGTTTGGGCAGGACAACGTCTATCGGGTCCGCTAGTTGAACATAAATTGATAAATACATAAAATTTCAAATATCTGCCTTCTAATAACATACAAAATAATAAATCAAACTTCTATAACTAACTTATACAAAAAAATATTCATTTAAAAATGTGAATTGAACAGGAATGTTGCGTCTCATAAAATGAAATAATACGGACCAAAATGGACACCAAGTCGTTGGAACAATAGGCATAATCCCCCAGTCTACACACGTGTGTTTCCAGAAATTCTCCAGCAGCCTAGTGGACCACATGGTGACGATATCTACCTACTGTCTACAAAAGATTCTCTTCGGACATCTATCTCCCTTTGTTAACCATGGAGTTGATACAGTGCTTTATTTATTTAGTTTTTTATTGCTTAGTTCTTGGCATGAACACTTGAAAAACTTACTACTATGCTCTATTTTTTTATAAATTTATTGATATCATTCTAACTTTGCTAGAATTCCACTCGTCCATGCGCTTTGTAGCTGCACGATGATTGGTTATCTAGCTTTCATATACCAACTTAAAAATACCTAAATTTTATTAATGGGGTCTAGAATTCCAATCGTCTATGCGCTTAGTAGCTGCAAGACGTGTTGTAATCTTACTCCTTTTTATTATTCGTATATTTTTATTTTTTTTAGTATCATTAATACACTAAATTTATTTGTCAATTTTTAAAATGTGTAAATGGGAGCTAAATTTCTAACTGTCTCAGCGCTCTGTAGCTGCAAGGCGTCCTGTAATCTAGCTCCTATCTGTTATATTTTTTTATTGATCTTAATTGAAAACGAGGAACTAGAATCCCAACAGTCCATGTGCTCTGTAGCTGCAAGACGTACTGGGATATTTATTAATTGTACAGCGCCCTTGAGGTGATTTTCACAAAAATGGCGCTATATAAATTATCCAACTATATAAATATGAAGAAAAAAAGTTCATATTTACATATATGAGGAGCATCGATTCAGGGAACAAAGGAATCTAGCAAATAAAAGGAGGACCCGTTTTATGGACCACAATACATCTCTCCAGTAGTCTTTCACGGACGTTACTATGTCCATTGTCATTTTTATTAAATCTTTAACATGTAATTAAGTGTAAAATAAACAATAAGATCTACATCTTAAGGTGTTTTTTCTGTCAATACTTTGAATGATGTAGGGAGTCTTTAACACACTACCCTCAAACCTCTACAGATATATAAATCTATCTATCTATCTATACATATAAAAGGCAATGTTCGCATGTGTGTCCTCTATCGACTGAATAACTACTGGGCTGATTTACGTGCGGTTTTCAGTTAAATGATAAACTTTTCCATAGTCATACGTATAGTATCTTTAACCTTTAATCTGTTAAGTAGAAAAAAAGTAGGATGCGTAAATGTCTTATTCATAGTTCACCAGGGCTACATTTAACGAGAATGCATAAACAAAAGAATGAAAAGATGTTATTTAAAAAAAAACTGTATTTGTATGTGTTCAAACAACATTAGTTTTTTGTGGATCCCAATAAGATTCTTTCCTTAAATTCCGTATTATTTCAACACATTTATTTATTTTTACATAAATGACATTTTCCAAAATTTATTAATTATCAGGTAATATTATTTTAGTACTTAACTATAGTTAGTATCCAAATATCTAATAAAAAGAAATTAATGGGAAGAAATTAAAAGGAATGTAAGGAAATAATTTGATTGGGATCCATAAAAAGTGAATGTTTGTAAGCATTCAAAAACAAACTTTTTTGAACACAAAAAAAAAAATATACTTCCGTTTTTTTGATACATGCATTCTCATCGAATGCAATCCTGGTGGGTCGATGAAAAACAGATTTATGCTTCTAATTTTTTTTCACAGATTCGATTGAAAATGTTGATATCTATGAACACGCGCAGCGCAAAGATCTACATTTCGCTGAAAATAGCTCGTAAAGCGGTTAAGCTTTTAAGAAGAAGTTCAGTGACATCACACGTACAGAAGAGTTATATATATAAAGATCTGACGAATCTTGTTATTTATATGAAATTTGAAAGCCGTAAAAGATTTTCAATGTGTTTTGTCTTTTTTAACCTAACCTGTGTAAAGGTCAGTTTCATTTCCAGTAAAAAAAAAACTATTTGAAAAGCGAAGCCTACAAAACGAGCTTAGTTCCTTAAAAATAATCTCTTAAAATTTAAAATTATCCTTACAGATTTTTATTTGAGATAAGTGCTACGGTCATAGAGAAAATTTCTCGTGTGTAACCCACATACCCGTAGTTACATGATGAGACTCAGATACAAAAGAGTTTTTAAATTGTTGAGTAGTCTTTCGGATGGAAGTTTTTAATGAGGATTTAACCTGAAATAGAATACAAAATTATTTTGATTCCGCTCTGAGATATCCAATGGAAACATTATTACGTTGAATTTTTTTAAAAATAAAATTTTAAATGAACTAATTTTAATTTTATAAACTCGTACATAGTTCAAAATTGAACGTTCTGTCCTTAGGTTATTGGCTCTACAGGCCTCGTTAAAGCCAACTAATAGCTTATAGTAATTTTAACTGTCCGCCTCGTAGTGTAATGACTGCCGACTAACCCGTTTGCCGACTGTGCAAGATGTCTCGAGTTCGATTCTCAATATGGTTAACATGAAATACATATTGTTTGGATATTCTATTGCTTTTTTACTTTAGAATATTAATTCATAGTCCCTGGACAGGCACTTGAAGCATCTGACAATCTTACCTTCATGAAACAAAAATAATAACGATACGCTGCGATTAGTGTACCGATGCAATGCTTTATGCACAATAAGGTGCAAAAAAGGAAGGATGATGATTTTAAATTAAACAAATATTTAAAAAAAAGGTAATTGAGTGATTCAATGACTCATCGATCTTTCAAAAGTTAGTTTATACTTCCGTCAAAAATATAAAATTCATTTTAACGTTAGTAATCAACTAACTCTGTTATATTCTCGCACTGATAGATGCAGAAAATTAGAAAGACTGAGAAATACATATGACTGAATCCAACGTGAAGATGATGATGTCAAAAATTGGAATAATCGGCGTGCGTGCATTAGATGTATGACTGAAAAACAAGGTATGTACTCAAAGATAGAGTGTTGTGGCATTCTATTCTCTCTGCCTACTTCTTCAATCCGTTTAAGTTATGTTCGAAATGCAATGTTTATTTTAAAAAAAAGGATTCTGATATATCCCATAAACACGGGGATACCCTAGACAGGGTACACCATGCACACGAAACACGAAGTTCTGTGAGGAATGATTTAATGACGCCTAGAGCGCGTGTGGCGGTGTTTCAAACATCTTTTATTTTTACGGGACCAAAGCGATATAACTTAGTGCCTTACATCTGGAAAAACGAAAGTACAACATGTTTTGGGAAAAAATTGGCTAATGTTTGATAGACATGGGAAGCAAAGAGTCAGAACATTTGTTGACAATTATAATTTAATGTGTACCTTTATGTTATATACATACTTATTTCTGATGAACGTATTTATTATATTATACACAAACTTATTTCATTATATTCACACTTATATATTACAATCATATTTATTATATCCGTGTAAACTTTTGCAAATACGACCATACATATTTTATTTTGCCGCAACTTATCGGTTACTTGGAACAGGCATTGCCTACATAGGAACCGATAGATCCTCTCAAATATTCCACTATACCGCACTCCTTTGCTTGCTTGATTTATCCTTTGAGTTTAGGTAGTAGAATATTTGTTTGTAATTTGGCTTATGTGATTTTTCAAAAATTATCAATTATATTATATCCACTTATTGTCATAATCGTAGAACAACGACGCCTGTGATTTTTTTAATGCTTACACGAGAGAGGTTTAGTATTTTTTTTGACATTTTATATCACAATTTGATCTATGAAAATATTCACTTATACTTGGGTTAGTACATATAATTCTTTTTTTAAACTTGGAATGTAAAGCCTTTCTATAACCTTTTTAAATTGAAAAATAACAGAAAGTCAATGTCGCGTTTTCGCACATCCGTCGTTGTTCTACGATCACTTGATCGAATCGATTTTTGTGATTTAATTTTTAAATTCAGAAACACCATAAGTCATCAGTCAATGTTTTTCTTTGTTTATTCATTTTGGGTTATTTTTTTATTCATGAGCTATGTGTTATTTTTCAAATAATGTTCTTGCTCTTTGTATTATTGTGCTGTATTGTTAAATTACAAAATTGCTTAAATATTTTTTTAGGTAAACATACTTCAAATACCCATTGAGTTTTTTTAGAAAAATCCTTCGTGTCAGCAAACTTGTATGAAAAATAACGAATCAATAGATGTGAGGTGTGTTTACTTTGCTTTCGATTCAACACGCTGTATTTTTCACTGAGACTAATGGCAGACCAAATGAAGACAAGCATTTTCAATGGTTTTCCTGCGTCAAGCTTCAGCTCCCGAAGGATAAATAACGTATTGTGGATTGTGGAGCAGACTTCGCTATAAAAATAAAACTTCCAAAGAGTGCACTGACGTATAATTTATCTTCACGTCGGCAAAGAGAAAGCCACTTTTGTTTGTTTTAAAATTTCTATTGCGATAAAATATATACCAAATAAAAACAACATACTCGAATACCTACTTTATTCCAAAAAACGAACGAAAAATACAAAAATGCTTCGTCTTTATTTACTAGCTTTTTCACCTCCTTACTTGAACCAAATGCTTAAAAAAATCGACAAAGAAGCGCAAATTCCACAACACAATGACAAAGTTCAGTGCTACGAGAAATATAAAAAGTGTTTTATTAAACGGTGTACAAAAGCGAGCATTTGATAGAACGTCACAGTTTTTCAAAAATGCAAGAAAAAATAATCAAAATGAACAACTTTGAAACGTCATAAGTTCTTATGCACATCGTAGCTTTGTTATGTGTTGTGATAGATTTCCGGTTTCCGGAGAGTTGTTTAAAAAAAAATAAAAAAATTCATAGCATCTTCACCGTACACTGCGCAAATGTAGCGAAATGCTTTAACAGCTTTATTCCCTCGATTGAACGCGAACAAAAGGATCTGTCAAAAATGCTCACTTTCGTCTACTTGACATTCCATTCTGAAGGCTTGTAATAAAATTAAACAATACATGTAACTTAAAAGCAAATACAAAATTTTGTAGAACAGAAATTATTTTTTTCCTCAACAATTAAACTATAATTATGATATACTAATCTATTGCTATATTAATGTATGTAACAATATATTTGTGTAGGACTGAGTTGTATGTTGATGAATGTACAGGCTCTTTAAATTATGTTTTTTTTCTTGTGGGCCAGAAGGCCCAATTACAGAGGTGAATTATAAAGCAAAATGCCCAGGCTTGAGGATAATCATATGAAATTTTGGTAAAACTTTGCTAATAAGTGTGTGACCGAACGTTTACAAATAAAATATTAAAGTGCGCCTCCTAACGCAAACGAAATTCGTATCTTTACTTGGTTCACCGAGAGGCACACACATTAACGTTGGGTTATTAAACATTTGAAAGCATAGTAATTGAGTTATTTGTATGTACCTACTCACGGCACACCAATAATTTGTACGACACATAAACAATCTTTTGATTGTGTTAGACACAAGGGATGTTGTATTTAGAAAAAGCCCCGTAATCGTACTTTTATACATTTAACTATGTCAAGTTAATTTATAAAATAAATTAGCATTTCAAAATAAAACATAATTAAAACAATATAAAAAAAAACACGAAACAAATGTCCACAATTTAATTAAGATTATTTATGTCACGTTTTAACATCTTAATAATTATTGAACAAATAAAAACAAGTATTGTAAGTGCTTGTAAAATTGGGTCAATTCAATAAATCTCGTTAAAACACAATTTTGATTAAATCCAGAACAAGAACGGAAAAAAGTTTATCTTACACAATAAATAAAATTGAATTATTGTAACGAGCAGACATTCCTGCAGGTAGAGAGCAAAAAAGGACATTAATTCTTTTATTTTTTTATCTAGGTTAGATTTTCCTCAAATTTAATAGGGGAGAGTCTCGCCCGATTTATTCGCTGGTCCAATAAATTCTTTTGTACATTAATGACGCGTCCGCAAGTCGACAGTTCCACTGTCCTCGTATCGACGTGATGGAAATAATATTGAAACTGAGAGTCGTTCATCTTCCCCTGATGTCACAACAGCCCTACTGTGACGGTATTTCTATATCGTGGAAGATAACGACAATATTTGAAAGCAGTACTAAGGACTGATTTTATACAAAGACATTTTATAAAATAAAATCAACTATAAATTTGTCTTGCTTTTGATTGATTGACAAATAATATAACTACAGAAATGTTAAATAAAAATAAATTTCTTAACACACTAGATTATTGTACAATTAAATAGACATCATTATCATTCGCGGCCGTCGTGGTGTAGTGGTTAAGACACTTGGCTTACGCACGAAAATGTCCAGAGTCGATTCCCGGTGACAATACAAAAATAAAACGAGTTTTTTCTCAAGCCTGGGTGTTCTGTGCTTTGGTTCACTACTAAAATTGAGGATCTTGGCCTGCTTTGGTGCGAAAATAAATAAAATTATCTTTCTGCATAAGCACTTAGATTACAATGTAAAAGTAGGTGATCAGTTTTACGAATCAGGTGTGAGTCGATAAACAATAAAGAGAACTCCTTTTTGATTTGATATTGCATGTTGACCTTACCGGATTAAACCCGAAACCACAAGTATGCTAAATGAATGTGCAAACCATTAAACCAAGAGGCGGGTTTTTCATAACTCTTTTTCATTTTATTTTTCGGATTTTTACCTGCGAGTAGTCATCAAGTCATCGAGTGTCAAATGAGGGTTATCACTAGAGCCCTTAGAGAGCACTGCATATTGAACCAACACCTTGTTAGAATGAACCTTTCCGAAACTTTTAGATGTAGGTTCTGCAGTGCAGATGAGGAAACACCTATACACATTCTATGTGCATGTGATGCTTTACATCATAAAAGGAGCCTCATCATCGGGGGACTACTGGTTAAATCTGAGGATGTTAAAGAGTTCGCTCCTTACCCAATAGCCCGATACTTTACGGATCTGGGCTTGGCGGGGGAGATCTAGCAAAATGCAAACTCTCGCCTGCAACATAGCAGCCAGGCTCTTTATGGACCTGGGCTTAGAGGGCGAGAACTATTTAAGGGGCTTCTTCACAATATGTAGATCTTCACAGGTCGCAGTGACGTCAGGAGCCTGAATAGCACTGACTCCCACCTCTAAGATTAATAATAAGTCATAAAGTTGAAAACACTCGTCCAGGATTCAGGTTCTATTTCGCACACTGAACTGTATTTTAAGTTTGCTGAAAACAGTGTAAGAAAATCATCTATATGTTTCAAAACACATTTTTATGCTCATGCAGAGAAAAACTTAAAGGTGATGACAGAAGAATTTTTGGTTTTGTCTCTAAATAGGAACATTATCATATTTGATATCTTCTATCGTATTCTCTCAGAAGACTTTATTTAAGTTAAAATTAAAATTTAAACCTTAACACAGGCGATGCCGTTGTGGGTTTTTTTTGTATAAATATAAAAGATTTATTTGTATCGATACATTAAAAAATAATAATCCCTAAACTAAATGTAGAAAAAATGAAAATTGGAAACAATATTTGAATTTCAATTATACAAAATTAAAATTACGCCATTTAAATATAAAAAAATAATCAATAGTAGAATGAAGTTTTAATTCAAAATACAAAAAAACGATTTTTAAAACCAATATTTAAAAAAAAAAATTTTTTCAAGAAGTACGCAAAATAACATATTAAAAACACAATTAAATGGTTAAACTTGTCAGTCTTTTCGATAACTATTCGAATATTAACGTAATTACAAGTGATGGGCCGAGTACTCGTTTAATACTCGGTACTCGGCGTATTCATCGTTCTTTTTATTACTCATACTTGGCCGAATAACTCTGTTTAAATGACGAGTATACTCAGATTAATCAAAGTAATATAATATTTTGGGAAATATAATGAAAACGTTAAGACGTTCATTAATCTTCGAAACCCATTATCTTCCTCTATGGAAATCAGTTGGTTGTCAAAGCAATCATGTTGGCAACAGCTTTGTGGATTTCTTTAGCCCACGAATAATTTATGTCAAACTTTGCCACAAATGACTCTTGAAGGCTCTGTTGCACCTTTGTTGCATTCGATTCCGACGACGAAGTTGAAACAATCGCCTCGCGATTTTGGGATCTTTCGGATAAAAGTTCATTCTGTAAATCTTTTGACTATTTTTTGTGTTTAATTTTCACGTCCAACACCATTTTGTGAAATCAAAGAATAGCACATGGAATATTTTACTTTGGTTTTATCTTCTTCAATCTCGTCGTAAAATTTACAAATTCGCGATATTTTGCGTGAACTCATCTTGTCAACAATTTCTGTACAAGAAGAAAAATATGTATCAATTATTTATGCAATTTGACGCGCATCGAATGCTATTTTGTTGTAAAATAACAAACAACTGATTAGACGAGAAGGGACGGGAGCTGGAGTGCCGGGGAACGGGCGCACGCAACGGGGAAGCACCCGCGGACCTGTTTAAACCTGTTTTCGCGCCCCAAACAAAGCATTTTGATTGAACTGAGTTATTTGGCCGAGTATTCGGTTTGGCAAACATCAAACCGAGAAAACTTGTACTCTGTAACTCGGTAAAACTTGTACTCGGCGCATCTCTAGTAATTACTTTTACCCTCATATTCACACACAATTGTGCATAGAGAGCTGCATTAGTACATTAAATATTGTCCTTTCCAAAGAGTTTTTAACTTAAAAAACGTTCACAAAATACACTTAAGTATATAATGTTCAAAAATTTTTTAAATAATTTTTCAGTATTTTTTTTTCTGATTATCAGAACCTTTGAGGTAGGGCAAATAATTTGCACAAATTTTTAATGAAACGCGTAAATAATTTAAAGTAATCTCACTTTTACTAATTTTCACTTTGTATTTCGTGAAGATATTTTTGAAAATTAATTAAAATGGATTAATTGTGCTATTAACACAGTCTTTGAGCATTTCGAGGTAACCAAATTTGTTTTCATAAAAATAAAATTCGAAAGCACAGAATTTTGGAGATTTAAATCCCCGATTAAAATTTGTGTTTTAATTAAAATTCAAACATTAATCTCATAAAATTGTAAATTGCTAGTATTAAAATTGGATTCACGTATAAACCCCATGTAATTACTGTCTAGACTAATTTTTTGTGAATCATAAGAAAACATTCAAACAAAATATTAAAAATTGTAAAAGGCATATTATATTAATACATATGAGGGTATTAAAAGCAAACTTAGAAATCTCCACCAAACACTAAAAATTAGTTATTGATGCCAAAATACACTATACGTAAAACCTACCTGCCCAAATAATGGCGTAATTCAAAACCGTCTTTAAATCTTGAAAATTTTATTTATACTACTTAAAACCGCAAACTAAGCATTCTCCATTGAGTTAGTGAAGTAAAATTAGAAAACTCACAATTCTTTTTTCAAAGTTTTTCGCAAATATCTCCGTAACTCCTTCAATGGAAATTTCTAAGCTTGCTTCTTATACCCTCATATGACCTTATAAAGAAATATGGCGTTAGATCAAGATAAATTAATTTATATTAATATTGTTTGAATAACCCGCCCGTTTCTGTGATGTAACTGGCATTGCAAATTGCATTTAATTAATTTATACCT
This sequence comes from Micrasema longulum, assembly GCF_059751315.1. NCBI lineage: Eukaryota > Metazoa > Arthropoda > Insecta > Trichoptera > Brachycentridae > Micrasema > Micrasema longulum. Next base: position 89,742 of record NW_028277702.1, read on the forward strand.
CGGTAATAAAGATTTTTTGTAATATTCAAAGAAATCTTAACACATTAGAAAAAAAAAATATATGGTTTCATTTGATAATTTACAACTTTTATGCATCAGGGTCTCCGAAAATTACAAAATATCGAATATCCTGAGACAAATATATAAAAAAAAAACATTTGAGAGAAAGGCGTGTAATAAAAAAAAAAAAATTCTCATGGACACACAATGTTTAAGTTTCTTTAACTGTTAACTGTCCATCAAATTTTATAACGTGCTTAAGAAACCAAAAAAAAATAAATTTTAAAACAACACAACAAATATTAAAAATACATTGCATTTTCATAACCGAATTTGATTTAATCTTGTCATGTGTGTTTTGTGTTGTGTTGATAACAAAACAAACGTGTCAGAAAAACAGTTTATCATCAGGTAAAGAATTCCTTCGGGAACCAAGCAGATAAGTCTATAGTAGAACTGATCCGTAAACTATGAAAGCAATATGTAATGTATGCATTCTGTAGAAAGCATTAATCTAACGCTCATGATAAACGGCGCACTTCAAAGGCAGAAATATCCAAATGGAATTGTTTTGGGTAAATGTGTATACCATCCATATAATGGACCAGGGCCGCCATTACAAACGCTATCTTCATTGGTACATATCGAAACGGCAAACGTAACTTTTCTGCTTTCTCTACCTTACACGGTATTCCGAATTTCAATCAACCGATATGTCGCTATGTATTTCTATTACGTCATTTCAGACGTCATTTGATCAACTTCATCCAATGAGTGGCGCTGAAACATTACTCCGCGTTGAATGCTGAATTAAAATTAAGGTATATTGAGTTTTTCTACAGACATTTCTTGGTGGAACTGCATTTTAATTATAATAATAAAAACACGTTTATAATTTTATTCCACTTTTATTTATAAATTTTTACCAGTGACCGGGTTCCGTCGTGACCAACATCAGTCTGACGATGTCGACGATGTCGGTCACGACCACGGTCACCAGTCTGACGATGTCGGTCACGACGAAACCCAGCCACTGGTAAAAATTTATAAATAAAAGTGGAATAAAACTTTATATGTATTTTGATTATTATAATTAAAATAAAAGTATTAATTTTTCGTATTTTAAATAGGCTTCTCTACAAAAAAGCGGCTATTTCAAAACGATGAACAATTCTTATCAATCGCAAATTAAGTAAAAAGTGCTGACTTGAAGATTATTTTTACATGATATTTAACAATTCCTAAGACGGTATGGTATGGTTAACTTTTTGTCCACCTTTGTGAACCTACGTATTACAAAGCCGGCTCTTTCATTATGTCGATACGTTCTAGCAGGAAGAATGGATAAAATGTGGAAGAAATAAAAAAAAATATTTTTCATGATGGTAATATTTTACCAAATCTCAAAGGTCACGTGATTTTACAAATGCGCTCTAATTAATCTGAGTTTTCTTACCAAACAGCAAAATGCTGCTATATTTACTATCACAATTTAATTCACCTTAAATGGCATTTTAAAATAAATTAATTTGTTTGGTGATGGCAGGATTTAGAATTAAGTGGACTGTATGGAAATTGTTACTCACTTTTAAATTCTTCCGATTGTTTCTTATATGAAGCACTTCACTATTGCTGTAGCACAGATACCGGTATCGTGTAAATGAACATAAATTGTATAATTTAGACTGTTTAAATAACACTTATTCCACTTTCTACGAAATACGCTGACGCAGGGTATGATAAATATTTATTAGAGAGACAACTTTTCACATGTGACTTGCTCACAGGACGGTAGAAGAACAAGAATTTGAAATTGGAAGGATTTGGGTAAGAGCGGGATATTTACCTTATATGAGTTGCTAGTATAAAAAAATGTAAATTCATACTCTAAAAATTTCGTATTTTAAATAGGCTTTTAAGAAGAAAACGCCCCCCTCAGAATGACGAAAAACATGAATAAATCGTTATTAAAGCAAAAATTGCTCGGTGAATTTTTTTCCTCATTTTTAATGCGTAGATATATTGTGTACCGTGTGATATTTTATACAAAACCGATTTCATACCTGTATTTTCTATTCACCCGGACACGTAACAATAATACCCAGAAACCACTTGAAATATGAACATATTGCAACAGAGTTGGATGACATTTTCGAGAAGGAAATATGGTAGTCAATTATTGCTTTTTTGAGAATTATTTATTCACTCTAAATTACACTCTTAGATCCATCAGCTAAAACTGTTAACATTTATTAATAATTAGGTACTTTAAATATTATCCTTATGATCTAGCGGTTAGCGGGTTTGCCAACCATGCCCCATGCACCCGAGACCCCATGGTCTCGAGTATGATTCACGATATGGTCAACTCAAATTATTTAATTTTTGAGATAGTTTGTTAAATGATAAAGACAAATATATTTTAACATATTACAACAGAGATGAAAACATAAAAAAGAAGATATTATAAAAGTCAAGGCATCTACAGGGCGTATGACCTGTCATTGGCTGGTTTAAGTGGCAATTTAACACATTGTGTAACATTTCTCATTTTGCCCTTTGAATTTGAACGTCTTTATTTCTTCAATTCTTTAATTTGTCGATATTTGTGAAATCAAAGAGCTGAAACACTTATTTATGCGGGTAAGATTCATCTAATTGAATTTTTTCAACTGCATACTAGGCAACGGCTGAAATTATATTTTTTCCATTCTATACTTCCAGTTCTTGTCTACAAAAATTTGAACAAACTCAAAATATTGTAAACAAATATATTTCTTTAAATAAATAGGTAACATCATTTTCAGTTCTCTGCCTTGTGGAATAATTAGCATTCAGAATATAGCTTCATTAAAACGAAAAAAAAATCTAATGAAAACAATAATTCAGTATTATATAAATACATGTATGTACTTCATATAAACTACGTCAATTGTCTCTTACACACTATATTTAAAAAAATATATATGAAAATGGAGAACTACGACAATAATAATTATACGTGAGTTATTAAAATTAAAAAAGAAAATAACGTTAGTAAAAATTAGTCGAACATCGAACTAAATCGTGGCATGGTTGCTCGGATTACAAAGGGGTAATTATTCCTATTTTGAAATAGAGCAATCTCTTAATCTGTCTTCATTGGAGAGACGTAGAACTGAGATGGACCTTATATGCATTTTCAAAATACTTAATGCTTTAAGTGATGTCCCATCTCTGTTGTAATCAATTTCTTTTCATGTTCCCAACCGTGTCACCAGAAGTCAAAATCTGCTATTTATAAAATCTTCCAAGAGCAATTTTGGTTTTTATGCCCCAATGCCCAGAATGTGTAGATTAGTCAATTCATCACATGACTTGGAATTTTTTGGGATAGATCTTCCGACTTTTCGTAGATTTCTTCGCGACTAAACAGTGTGGGATGAAGTTGGATTGGCATGGTTTAGCTCAAAGTTTTAGGTCTTTCGTTTTTTTTAATATATTGTATACAATTATTGTTTTGCCCTTGTTTGTCTTTGCTAAATAGTTTTATGTTCTTTTTGTTCAGTTTCTTGCATTTATGTTTCTTCATGTTACTGTTGTAATTGGCTTAGGCCGTATATATAAAAAAATAAATAAATAAGCAAATGTTTTTAGGATTGTGAAATCCATTTTGTAATTTTGGCTTATTTTTTTATAATTAAGCGACACTGAACTGAAAACAATGAAAAAATAGCAAGAAAAAACTAGTTTTATGAAATATATTATTGTTCACGAAAAAGTCAATAATTTATTTGATTATGTAGGCATTAAAATAGCACCCCAGAGATGTTTCTTAAAATAAATAAGACCTGTAAGACCTCTATTGGAGTATGTATATGAAGTACGGAGTCCCTACTTCAATATAGACATAGAAGTACTGGAAAAAGTATGAAGATGTGCTATCAAAATCCCCCAAATTAATTATAAAGATGCCTATTTACTGTTGATTGAAAGCATCAAGATTAAAATCATTAGAAAAAATACGGGATTGAAAAGACTTGATATAAACTTAAATGGAATTAAAGTATTGTTATGTCTGCCCCCTGCCCGAGATGTATAAATTAAATCTGAAGATCGATTTAAGAGGTCATAGCTGAAAACTGTATCGTCCATTCAAGTCAATTTCACCTTGATTTCCAAAAAACTTCCTTCCCAGCCGAGTGGTTTTAGAATAAAAATGAATTGCCCAGTATTAAAAATAGCTCATTGTTTATTTCATTTCGGTCAACCAATTCAAAAACTGTTTGGACGTATTTTGGAAAGAAGAAGAACGCAGATAAAAAACAGTTCACGAGATAAAGGCGCACCAGCAAAGGCTGCCTTCTTTTAATAAATAATAAAAATAAAAATATTATTGTGATTTTTTTTTTGATACAACTGTCTCTTAATAAATAGTTGTTTATTGATTTATCGGACCTCTGTATTAGAGAAAAAACATGTTAAAGAAAATCTGCTCTTAGGTCAGCATTTGATTCAGGCAGAGAAAAACTTGTCGAAATCAAACTAGTTTCGGAGATCGTGTGATTGACGTTGCTGGCCCCTCTGCCGGGAACTAATTGCCTTCACACTTGCAAATCATCGTCAGTAACGTTCAGTTCAGATTGCAACTGAATTCTCACTTCTTTCTATCGGTACGGTAATGTAAGTCGTATAAAATTGTCAAGCGCCTTTGAGATGATTTATCACAAAAATAGCGCTATATAAATCAGCCAGTTATTATCATCATTTTACATGACATGTCCTGAAACCGAAATGTTATAGTGTTCAGTTGTATTTACTAGTATTGTCTCTATGAGGCCGCCTGGTTAATGGCTGCAGATTCATGTGCAAACTAAACTTGGCCGCTCAAGTATCGTATGATCAATCTGTGACGTCAGCCCATCCTTCATCCTTAATGGTCAGTCACTCTTCAGTCTCCGCGCATTAAGAGATACACGGGCATGATGGATACAGGAAAAATATAAATGTCCTGAATTGTTAATGAATAATAACATCAATCAAAACTTTTCTTTTATATATCGGAATGTTAGTAAGCATAGACTAGATTCCACTCCCTAAAAATTTAATGAGATTGACATAAATAACAACAGATATTAAAAATGGACGTTACGGTATTTACTGGACCTATGATTTGTGGTTGGCAGGTTTAAGTGATCACTTTAGTACTGCATACAGTTATATTCTTCTTTAAAACCCTTACATTACTTTTTTTTTTTTTAATTTTCATTTTGTGAAATTTAGTCCAGGCCGCAGAAAGTTTGTATGTGAAAAAAAAAACAGAACCCAAGATGAGTATTTTTGACTCGATTTCTGTTTTAGAACAGCAGGTTCTTCAGAGAAAAATCCCGATAAAACAAATCGAGCGGAGATTAATCAACCTCGTGGCTGGCTAACATTTGTATACCATGCTTGGGGTTCGGGTTTGATTTCTGATAATTAAAATAAAATGTTTTCAATACAAAAAAATGGTCCTAATTAAATCTAAAGCAAATGACTAACTATTTTGCATTCATGTTTGTTCTCACATTAAGGTAGGATAATTATTTAAAATGTTTAAAATCAGTAAGGTGAATTTACCCACTTTATTAAGTTTTTAGTTTTTTCGACGTCCGTGAGTTACTTTGTGACCGGTGTACCAATAGAGTGCCCTATGCATCATTGGGTGTAGATATGGAAATGACAATGTTGATGATTTGAACAGTTTGGAAAAATTCTAAGTTATTTGTAAGGGTGGGAGAATGAATGAGTGTACGAGTGTGTGATTGTAAGCAAGGGTGTATATACATATGTGTGTGTGACTGAATGTGTGTTCTATTGTGATAAAATGTTGTAAAGAGGTCTCGAGGGTCAAAAAAAGCGTGGACAAAATAAAGCTTGGAAAGCTGCCCAAAATCAGCACATCTATGATTAACACGGCATTACAGCCTCCATACTGTAATGGCTAAAACATTTTAATCACGCAAGAAAGGTTTCGAGTTAGAATCCCGGTGAAAAAAAACTTATTTTTCTAAAGTCTAGGTTTTTTTGCCTTAATTTACCACTTTTATTAGGCCTCCTAACCGGTTATGGTGCAAAAAAAAATTATCGTCGTAAATTTATTATTTTAAAATTTTATGGATAGTGGATTTATTATCACAATCGTGCAACAATCCAGAAAAATGACGTTAAATTCTAAACCACTTTGATTTTCAGTTATATGTCGACCGGTTTCGAGGTTACTCTTTATCATCAGGAATCAAATCCTCTTAAATTTAATCAAAATTCTTCTAATATTAATGATAATTGGCGTAGAATTTTTAATGTACACCAACTCATTTAGTAATACTATCGCTCATATTTCTAATCTAACAACATTCGACCAGCATTTTACACTAATATTAACAAAGGTTAAACTTCATCCAATTGTAGATAATTATCTAGGGGGCTAGATTTTTTACTGTCTATGTATGTTATCTAGCTCTTATATGAATTAATTGTTAAATATCATAATTGAAAACGAGGACCAAGAATCTCAACCGTCCATGCGATCTGTAGCTGCAAGACATGCTGGGATATTTATTTATTTTAGAGCGCCCTTGAAGCGATTTTCACAAAAATGGCGCTGCATAAATTATCACAATATAAAAATTATTTTATTTATTTATTTATACATTAACGGTTCAAAGAACCTTTTACAAAAAAAAAATAATTTACAGAAATAATCACAGAAGTGCACAATAATCATGTAGTACATAGTATGAAATATTAGAATAATTAAAACTAAACAATTTAGTAAACATATAATACAAAAAGTTACAAAGAAACATAACATTTCTAAATAAAGATAGAAATAACCATGAGAAAATCTTACGTACTAAATACAAATATAACACAGTGAAGTTGAGAATAACTAGATAATAATATTTAAAAAAATTATACAACACTAGTACTTTAGAAATAAAAGTTTTTTAAGCAATAAAACAAAAATAATAAATAAAAAAGTTAAATTACTAAATGATAATAATACCTGTATTTAGTGAAATCATCATCATCAGTTGGTTGGAAGAAATTGCCATTTGGCAATAAATCCACCAATGTACAATTTAAAATTATGTCTAACATGTATTATAATAATAAAGATTAAGATGATAAATTAAATCATACATAAATTAACTTGTTTTATTGCCAAAATTTATATATTGGTAAAACGTCACGTAAATTTAAAATTAGACTCAATGAATATAAATGCATTACACGATGTCTCCACAATAATCTCTTTTTAGAATTCGCTAATCATCTTATATCCAAAATCCACAATCTTTATCAAGAAACGGGCGGAGAAATATTACATATTAATAAAAGGAGTCGTCGTTTAGACAATCTAGAAAGATTAGCAATAAGTAAAGCCGTTAACCAAAAACTTCCCGCAATGGACAATCAATTGATTTTATCATCGAACACTGTTTTGAAAATATTTCCGACATGATTTTTATACACAGTTTTCCCTGAAGATGGCTCCTGCAATGGTAGCCGAAACGTCGGATCAAATCCAACATACACGGTATCACCCAAAAAAGATACATAATATTGATTTTTATAACCTTGCTTTTTCTGTTATTTCGTTTCTTTTCTTGAATTTATTATAGGTACAAAATATTTATCTTTATCTTTTTTTTTTTACATAATTATATATTTTTAAACATAAACATATACTCTTAACCTAAGTATTAGTTTTAAATAATAATACATATAATTTATATTTTTTTTATCGTTTATTGTTTTACAAAATTGTTTTCTTAGTTTTTTTAACTGGTTCAAAGTATTTATAATACCAAATTACCATTTTTTATCGATAATTCTAAAGAATTAGTAATATTTTTTTACATATTTTATCTTTTTTAGCCATTCTTAATTTGTTAAATAATAAAATGGTTTTAAATGCTCTGTATTACTTATAATTATACTTACATGTATGTATACTTAACTGTATTTATAACTAATATGTAAAAGGCACTAAGTGCCCTTTATTTCAAATAAAAAAAAAATAAAAAAAAATTAAAACCGTCTTTCTCTCTCTTTCATTTTTCTTTTTCTCTCATACAATATTTTTTAATATGAATAGTAACGCGAGAATTATATCAATTTTTGATGATGATGAAGTAACCTCAAAACCGGTCGAAGTATAACTAAAAATAAACGTTGACTGGTATAAATAAAAATATACGTCGACTGGTATAATAACTAAAAAAGATATTTTCACAAATTCGAAAAGAAATAGTGTAAAATTTCATGCCGCAAATCGAATACTTTTTTTAATATTAAAAATAGATTAAATTATTTCGGAAATAGTAAAAAAAAAAAAAAAATTACCAGAATATTAAATAAAATATGCAGACAACTTATCAACGAGTTATTACTATGAACATAAAAGCGAAGCAATTATTTTTAAATTAGATTTTTTTTAGAGAAAAATGAAATTGCGCTGTTTGTAATTATGTTTGAAATGGAGAAAAATGTTTACCTCTGAAGACTCTTAATCAATGCATTGAATTAAGAAATGCAAATGTATAGATGTATAGTGAACTTAATTATTTCTTAATAACTGTAACGTAAATTTACTGAAACGTAAATTGCAATTATTAAAAAATTGATTTTATGTTTTTTGGAAATATGGTATTATTTTTGCTGAAAAGTTAATAAGTCGAGTATAAAAAGGTTATGTACTAGCTTATTCTCAAAATTCGACTATGAACATTGCGGAGACTAATACATTATTTATTAGCGTTGGTCTGTTTTTGAGTGACGGACCGTTTTTAAGATAAATTACCTCAATATCATATCAAAATCAGTGCCGAAATACGGTGTTTATTGGCAAAAATATTAGTAAATACATGCAATACAAAATAAAACAAAATAAGTATTTGCCATCGAATTAAATTGCAAAAAAATAATCATAGCAGCTTCACTAGATATAAAAATACCTGTTCTTAGCACATTGTATCCCGGAGCCGTGTAAACACGTGATTGTGTATCCGAGCGTTGGGTCCCGGTCCCGTGTTTTCACGTGGTGTACCAGCTATCTAAAAATGCGCATTTTATTCACATCTAGTGACTTTTATTAGAACTTTTTCTTAGTTTTATGAATAGTAAATATTTAAACCATTCCAAAGCTGTCATCTGATTTGCAATATCGGTAAATGAAAGGATCTCTTTTATCGATTGATATCACATGTTTATTTCGCGGCTACTTGTGGCCGCCATTGACCATTACGATTTCACCCAGTTTCGCTTGCAGTTGACGTTTGATTTTGAAGATTGTTTACGAAGGATATTTTACACACCTGAAAGTGTGTTGGAATATAATAAGTGGACATCTCGGACCAGTTCTTGTCCTATTACAATATCCACAGGAAGACCATTAAGTGGTCGAAAAAAGTATTTTTTCACCTTGTTATGTGTGCTCTGTTTAATTCTTTTATATTGTATAAGAAAAATAATGTTAGTAATAAGAAAATTTTTGGAGTTTATTTGTTAGATTATGTAGGTTCTTCAGTTTTAAGTAATCATTTTTCGCCTTCTGGAGCCCACATTTTGCAGTCACCGGATCCACTTCGAGTGCGAAACTTGCAGGATCCGCCGAACAGGTTGTCATGGGATATGTCCAAGCATGTTTTAATAGCTATACCTGCCACAGAAAAAAAAAACAAACCCTGTCGAACCTGCAAGGTGTGTGCAAAGCACAAAAAAAGGAGTGAGACCCGGTATATGTGCAAACATTGCAATGTGGCTCTCCACAAAGGCCAATGTTGGCAAAATTATCATAAAAAAATGATTTATTAAATAGTTTTAAATAAGTATGAGAAGTTTCAATCGATTTAATTGAGTATTTTCATAATTATGACACTTTTAAGAAACCCTTCACAAAACATATATTTTAACAAAAATGGGCCGGGCACGGGGTAAATTTTATGTGTATTTGACCGGTGCTCATAGTGTTAAGCTACATTTATAATATATATACATGTACACGTTACTACATTATAATAAAAATTATAGTACTACATTGTAATAAAAATACAGAAATAACAATAGTATAACACCAAAAATCGTATGTATGTTTAATACCACGGAAGAACCACTTGTAAATGTTCAAGGGGGACAAGACCTTGCGATTTCATAAAAAAAAAGAAATTTAATTGCAGATTATTTTGTGTTGTTCATTAATGTTGGCAAATATGTTTTTTTATTGTATGCGTCTTTAGAAATTTAATTGTGGCTGTCACGTATGACGTGTTTGCTGTATTATTTTTACGCTAATCAATGTCCCATCGGCTGTATTGGATTCAAAGATATACGCGGTATTGCTTGCTTCTTTAGTGGGACTGATTTATTATATTGGTCAATTTTGAAATTTAAATACACCAACCAATGCTGCTTGTCCCATTTAACTAAAAAACACCAAAATAAGCGTTCGGACTTTTTGGCTCATACGCGGTATTGAACTTTAACCTACTTCCACTTTCCATTGAAACAATTAGAAGCGAGAAAATGTTCAAAAAGACTACAAATAAACGGATAATGGAGCTGAGTAGAAGTAAAATGGATTGTCTCATTCGCCCAAACTAATATTGAATCAACTGCTTCACAAATGTATAGTTTATGTTATGTTTTTGTTATTTTATTGTGCGTTTTATAATATAAATTATAAAAATATACATAAATTAAATAGAAACAGTGTTTACATAGTGTTCAAAACTGATAGTTTAAAACATAGTGTTTAAAAAAATACATAGTGTTTAAAACTGTCTGAACATATTGATGGTTGTCTCTGTATATTAAGTCTTCTTTGTATATTCTCAAATGTAAAAAAAAGGATATAATGCTTAGGGTCCTTAACACGAGTAACTACCCCAGTGAGGTTTAATTGTTTTTATTATTAATCATTGATTAAAATGTAAAAAAAAACGAATGAATGAATAAATAATAAACTGAATTTTTACTAAGCAAGTCTTTCGTCTTCTATTTAAAGAATTGGATGAATGCATGTTCCTCCAATACTTACTATAATAACGTGATAAACTATTTGTGTCCAGGCTGATAAGAAATAAAGTTCTGTGTGTGAAATAGAACCAAAACCCTAGACAAGCGTTTTTGATTCGATGACTCAGGTAAAAATTAACTTTTAATATTTAATTTAACATTTTAATTAAAATGAAAAGGAAAATCAAGTGAGAACAATTCGATATGTAGTGGTTGACGTATTTGCCTACTACGCTTAAGGTCCCGAGTTTGATTTCTAGCGGGATCAACGGAAAATATTTGTCAACAATGTTTTGAGTTTGTCCAAATTTTTTAATACCAGAACTGGATTCAACCCCCTAGGGAGGTTTTAAAATTAAAATATTACAAAAGAGATGGAGAAAATTTTAGAGTCGAAGTCTAGGCATCTACAGGGCTTATGAAATATCATTAGGTGGTTTAAGTAGCTACTTTACACTCTGTGAAACATCTTTCTAAAATATTTTCTATCTCTGTTGTAATATGTTAATTTAACAGCTTCCTAGGGGGTTGAATTTGGGTTGGTTCATGTCTTCAAAAATTTGGACAAACTCAAAGTATCGTTGATGAATTCACCTGGTTTAAGAAGAAGTAAAAAGAATGAAAAATGTTTTCGGGTGAAATAATTCAGTCTGATGAATTTCACCCAGATCAATAAAAGTTTCCACTCTTTAACTTCACAAACATCAACAGATGGAAGAATTAAAAGAATATAGATTTTCACATATTGGCAGAATGGTGTAAGTTAAACAGTGTGTAAAGTGGCCATTTAAACCAAGCAGTGTCGGGTCATAAGACCTTTAAATGCCTAAACTTATATTATCCCCTCTCGAAAATGATGTTTATCTCTGTTGTAATAAGTTATTTAGTAAAATATTTAATTAAATGAAGGTTGAACACTGCAATATTTCACTGTCCCTAGACTCGTATCGTCATATGAAAATGCCCTATGCATCGTTGGGTGCGGGAAATACTAACATGCTCTCAGTAAGTAGATACATGTTTAAGGAATGATTTAATTAGCGAATTTGAAAATGGGAATCAAGTGGTAAAATGGGGTTAAAATAACTCAGACCACATTTCGAATTTGGCCAGCGAACTTTTGTTCTGTTGACCTTTCCGGCCCAGCATCTGGTTGTCAACATACAGAAAGTTTATTTCGTCATTCAAACAAAATGCATAGAGTAATGAGTGAGAGCAGAGTATGCTTACTGTTGGATTTAGTCAATTTTACCCAAAGAGCAGCATACATAAATAATGCGTACTAACTTCTTTCTTATAAGTAATTATATTTAACATATTACAAAAAAGATGAAAAAAATTTAAGAGAGAAGTCTATAATATAGATGTTGAATATAGATGTTCAAATATGGGCAGAATAGTGAAGGTTACACAGTGTGTAAAGTGTCCACATAAACCAGCCAATGATAGAACAAAAGCCCTGTAAATGCCTTGACTTCTATATTACCTTTGCTTAAATGTTCTTCATCTTTGTTGTAATATCTTTATATTAACAGCTCCCCAGGGAGTTGAATCCAGTCCTTGTCTATAAAAATTTCGACAATTTCAAAATTTTGTTGATTAAATTTGGTCGATGTTGAATTAATAATTTTTTTCTGGACTGAAAGCTTTTTTAGTTTGATAATATTGTATTAGGTTTAAACCTCATCTTTGTCGTTAGATGCTAAAAAATCATAATCTGAAGGTAATTCATTGAAAATAGCATAGACAGAAACAGCCTCAAACTCAGGAAAAAAATACAGAAAACTTAAAAATGACAAATGTAAAGTTGTTCTGTATGAAATTGCCTTTGAAAATCGGCCAAAAAATTGTTCAAAATCTTTGTCAAGTTAAAATAAATCAAAATAAAAAATTTATCCTCTTTCAAACGCACCTACTACTTGTGAGCCTTACTTATAAACCTGGTATAAAGTTACCCCATAGGCATAGTGGTAGAATAATTATGGGAATACTATCCTTGTTATAGTGGTGAAATAAGGATGTATTCTATCACTGTACCTAGGTGTAACTTTTTACCAGGTTTATAAGTAAAGGTCACAGGATGTGGCTTGTTAAAATAATGATGAAATGTCGTGTTATTGTCACAAAAATTTTATTAATTTAAAACACAGATGTCACTGGTAATATGTGTACTATAGTGGTTTCACTTATAACATACCAATGAGCAAGAGATTTTTTTAAAAATCTGGTATAAGAAGAATAAAAATTCAAAAAGTGTTTTTAAGCATTGCCCAGTAGGTCGAAAAATTCAGTCAGATGAACTTCACCCATATTTTTTTTATTTAAAAAAATTTATTCAAACATTTTATCTTTTTTATTTTTTATTATTTTATTTTTTGTACATTTTGTCCAGCTACCAAGGGTACAAACCCCGTTCCAAGCTAGGCAATTACATTTAAATACATTAAAATTAATTACAAGTTTATTGAAAGTACAGAAAAAAAAACTTTCTTGAATACACATATTGATACATACATATACATATAAATATATATAGATATACAATATACACATACACACATACATATACCCATGCGTACACATCAATAAAGGTTTTAGCTCCTTTACTTCACAAAAGTCAACAGATGGAAGAATTGAGGAACTGTGGATGTTCAAACTTATCCAGAATGGTGAATGTTACATTGTGCGTAAAGTGACCACTGAAACCAGCCGATAACACGTTAAAAGCTATTTACAGGGTCTATGATCTGGACCTAGATTTCTATATACCCTTCTCTAAAATATTTTTCCACTCGGTTGCAACAAATTTACACTTTATTTTCCTTTTAGGGTTGCACACAACATAAAGGTTGGCTATCATCATGGTTATATTTATTTTGTCCGCAGCTGCTCTGAATAAGGATTAAGAGCTACAGTGCAACCACTCTAAGTTTTAAAACCAGGAAGTATTTTTCCTTCACTGAGTTTCCTTCATGTTTTCCTCGTAATATGATTTTTAATATTCCGTATGGTAAGGTGTCCAAAAATAAAGTATTAATTTTTATTTTATTTTATTAGATTAAATTTATTAACAGCGACAAGTCCTCTTGTTAAATCGGGATCTGAATATTTTAATACACCGAAAAAAGTCACTTTCATAACATCAAGAATAAAAGTAAATTAAAAACTACAAAGAGGGCCCATATGCGAAATTATTTATTCGGTGTGCAAACCAGTAAAAAATTATAATTAGCTTCCCATAAAAATTAAGTAAATAAATTGAATTGGAAAATTTGCACGAGTGTTTCTAATAAATAAATGCATCTTTAGTGTGAATGAACATTTGAAAGATGCAATTGAATAAATAAAATGTTTTAAATTTAAATAGTGTAAAAATTAGATACCATAAATAATATAATTTTGTTATTCGTTTTTAAGCAGGCTGTAAGAAATTGCTAGGGGCAATAAGTTAACCATTTAAACATGCATACCTAAATTGAATTTTTTTGTATTTATCACATTGCATAGTTTTATTATGGTTAATAAAGATTTATAATGATAATAAAAATATAACAATAATAAAAACATTTTTCATATTAAGTATTACTACAATTAAAATAATTATTATAATAATTACACCTATTATTATAACGATCATTTTTACTAATATAACTGTTTTTTATTTTTTTATTATATAAGAGATACAGTGTAACGAGTTTTGTCTTATTTGGGCATTATCAAACGTAAGATTTAATCCAGTAAAAACATTTTATTTTTCGATACCTTACCAACACTTTTTTATTTACAGTATTTTGAATTTGTCCAAATTTGTGTTGACAAGGACTGGATTCAACTCCCTAGAAAGCTGTTAACATTAACATATTACAACAGCGATGAAGAACATTTAAGAGAAAGTAATATAGAAGTCTAGGCATCTACAGGAAATCTCGGGGAAATAATTCAATTAGATGAATCTCACCCGCATAAATAAAGGTTTCAGCTCTTTAACTTCACAAACATCAACAGATAAATGAATTGAATTAATATATATTTTAAAATATGGGCAGAATGGTGAATGTTACACAGTGTGTAAAGTGGCCACTTAAACCAGCCAATGACAGGTCATAAGCCCTGTAGATGCCTAGACTTCTATATTACCTTCTCTTAAATGTTCTTCATTGCTTTTGTAATATGTTATTTTTTTATTTCATTTGATACTTTACAAGAATACATTAGATTATAAAATTAACAATGTATTCTTCACTGGGAAAACCTGTACCGAGGAAGACATTTTACAATTTTAGTTGAGTGTGATAAAAATGAATTGTTTTATACTTTTTACATAGATATACAAACACATCTCTAGATAGATAAACAATATATGTACATCTCTAGTTAGGAGCCAACTGAATTATAATTCTCCAATATGGTCACCTTATCAAACCACTTTCTCAGATTCTATTGAGAGAATTCAGAATAGGTTTCTTATATATATTAATTTTAAGATGGATTTTTCTAGATTTCAATTAAATTATAACAAAATTCTTGACTCTCTTATATTAACTAAATTGCAAGAGCAAAGAACATCGACCGATCTTACGACTTTATATAAAATAATAAAACCAATGTTTGATACCCCTGATCTACTGAAGTTGATTTAATTCTATGTACCGCCTAGGTTAAGCAGAACATTTACAATATTTAATTGTCAAAATTCTCGAACGGTAGCTCAATATAACTCACCTATTGTTAGATTACAGAATACCGGGAATGAATATGCATCATATTTTGATATATTTAGTTTATCTCTGCCTAACTTAAAAAATAAAACGACTTACTTATTTTTATCAAAAAGAGCAAATCGACTTCAGGAGATTAGGTTAGAATAGTTAATTTGATTGAATAATGTATTTTGTTATTGGATAATTACTTTAAAATATGTATGTATTTCAAGAAATTTTTAATAGGTATGTATAGAATACGAGTATATCATACTCAATTTTTTTATATTTTTATTTTTAATCACTATTTAAACCACATATATGTAATTGGCAGAAATGCCGTACATAAATAAATAAATTAATTTAAAAAGATTTGATTTTAAATATACAAACAAGTATATTGTTACAAATTTCAACTAAATTACAAATCTCAAGTAGGTAGCTTGTATTATAGGAATTATATCTTTATTAAAATTTTAGTAACTGCATTCATAATGAATAATCAGACCATACTTACGATTTTGGTTTTTTTTAACATACCAAGTCTTCCTTTATCATCCTTGTCCTACGTCACCGTTCATTCTCGCCATGTATCTGTTTTACCATTCTTTTGTCATCCATTTGTTACACATGACCAAACCATCTCAGGGACCCTTAATACTTCAGTTCTTTCATACGACTATCAATACACATCGTATACACGTTGAACAACCATGGTGACATAACACATCCCCGTTTGACTTCTTTGAGAATGTAAAACCAAGATGTGAATGACCCATTTACCCTCACGCATACTGTGCTGCCCTTGAATAGTAACGCAATAACCTGTATCAGGTTACCATTCACTCCATAATCCGATTTAACCTTCCACAATTTGTCTCCAACTTTATTAAACGCTTTTTGCTGATCGACAAATGCTCAAAAAAGCCTGATTAACTTGGTTTTTTCTGTCATATTTTGCAGAGCATATATATTATATCCATTCAATATCTGTCATTCATAAAGCCACTTCGTATATCCCACAATCTATCTTTAGTAACTGGCACTTTTACTGGAACTTTTGGCAACTTTAGTAAAAGGCTGAAAGCTATATAATTTACGCATTTTATCTTAGAGCCCTTTTCCCTGCAAAGAGACCCCAGCCCCCTCGGCCCTCCAACCTGAAGGAGTGTATTCCTTTTCTAACCATCGGTTAAAAAGCTTATGCAGCCATTCAAAAATTATTTCTCCATCCGCCTTTATAAACTCTGTAGCAATATTTTCAAATCTAATGCTTTTCCATTCTTCATATACTTAGTAGGGAAATCAATTTTTCTCATACTTACTTCTCTGACATCATCTGCATTTATATTTACTTGAGAAGGTAGAGCGCTGGCAATATTTCCTGTATGCGTTTCGAATATATGCCATATTTCGCAGAGCAAATATTTGATCCATACATCTTTTAGTAAATAAACGATTTTTTGTGTTTGTATTACACTATAATATTTAGTATGAAAACTTATTTTTACGCACACATAAAGCTGAGGGTATAATTACTTCGTTTAGACAATAACTAGTTTTACAAATGTAATTATACGCGTCATTGCGTTTTTGTGGTAACCTGTGCCAGCAAAAGCTAAAATTTATCGGTCAAAACTTAAAACATTACGGTGAAAAATAACTGACTTCCCGGAAGGTAAATTTAATCAGATTTTTTTCACAATGACGTAATTTTCACTTTGTAGCTTGCCTCAAAGGTGAGAAGGCGAGCAGTAGGGCGCGTATTACATTTTCCGATTTATACCGGGTTTCGACAGCAAAGATTTAATATTTCAAAGTTATTTGAATTATTTCACAAGAGACATATTTGAGAATCTTGGCATTTACAGGGTCAATGATTTGTCACGGGTTGGTTTAAATGACTATTTAACACACTATGTAACATTCACCGTTATGCCTATGCTTATACATCCACATTTCATCAACTTTTGATTTCATTCGCGTTTAATAGAGGGAATAAAAATGAAGATGTGAATGTATCCATTATTCAATAATATTTTGTAAAATAAGCATCGACAAATCTGTTGTGTTTTTTTATTGCGTGCTCTTGTTTTATGTTTTTGGAAAAAAACGGACATCTTATATTAACAGCCAGAATATTGCCAAAATCACCCCAAGGTCACTGTTTAGCAAATATTCCAACACGTTTTGCAACTACACGGGTGGCTGGGATTCTAGTTCTTCGTTACCGGTTATGATAGATTTTCATTAACAGTTAATTGCTCGTTTATAGCACCGTTTTTAGCGACAGAGCGCATGAATGTTAAAACATCTACCCTTTATTTGTATTTTCATCTAAATTGACTACAAAGCATTTTTCTATCGTTAAAAACGGGAGTTCGAATTCACTCCCTGCAGCTACAGAGCGCACGTACGTTTGGAAATTTAGACCCTATTTACTAAGAAATTAAGAGTTATAATAATTGACAAATGATATCATTTACGTATAGATACTAGATTACCAAACATCATTGTAAGAAGTCGCAATTCAAATGTTTGGATATCAAGGAAAAATGAGATAATAAATTTTAGTGATTTAGGCTTGTTGAGATTTTATTAAAAATCAGACTACTGTTTTTCACTAAAAACCAATAATTTAGATTTACTTCTAGGTAAATTCGGTGACTTTTTTATTATAACTAATTTTTTTTCCATCATAAACTATATTTTATAATTAAAATAATGTTACCTCACTGGGGTTACCCGTGCCGAGGACAATTAACAATATACTTTAAAAAAAATATTTTTACATTTGAGAATAAACAAAGAAGACTAATTTAATAAACAGAGATAATTAACAACATGTTCAGACAATTTTGAACACTACGTATTTATGTTTATAATAAATGTATGTACATCTTTATTATTTATATTACAAAATGCACAACGAAGGAATGAAAACATAACATAAGCTATACACTTATCTTAAAAAACACAATTTTACTTTTTGAATGGCATATTCAACTTAAAACGGATTTTTTAAGTGTAAATAACTTTTGCTTGAATGGTGACGGTTAGTAGAGGTACCGACCTAATGAATTATAATTATAATGTATCATGGTAAAATACTAAATAAATAGATAGTTAACATAAAAATATTGATTTATTATATATTATTTGTAACAGATTCGAAAAACTAACAATATTGGAATTGAACCAAAGTCAATAGGTTGTGTCATGTATTCTAAGAAATCCGAAACAAAGTGAAAAATAAATAGAAATTAGGTTGCTGAGGGTTGGAGCACCTACCCTCAGTTAGAGATTAACATAAGACACGAGGTTGCTGTTTAATGCGTACATTTATTACTCGGCGAATAAATAATGAATTGAATTATGTCGCGCGAATGTTACGGCAATGAAAAATTAAACTGGCTGCTGTTGAACTACATGGTTAAACTGAGTGACTGCGTTGAGTTGACTTGTTGGGCTGACTGGGTGTTATCACGTCCTGTGGTCTCTTTATAGACCGCGTTTCTTTATCCTTCATGTCCTCATGGTAGGAACAATGTTAATGTACTGCAGGACGTTGCTATCGTGTCTTGCAGAATATAATGTATTGTTTTCAATATAATACAATGACTTGTTCCAACGGTCGTTGATCAATATTTCAGGTAAAATTATTGCACGTGTGTGTGTCATCGATGAATGGACTATGAACTCCACAAATATACATACGTATTTTTTGTTAGTATAATCACAAATTTATTAAGTCCATTTTTAACGAGCTATACGTTAAATTGTAAGTTTGACTGGTTTTCCGGTAAAACCGTTATTAATAATTTTGCATGCCCTGGAGTCTAATGTGCGTTGGGGTAATAAATCATACCGGACCCAAACCATCGTTAATGCTAATTAATACGATTTTGGGCAGCGCTAGTCATTGCAGGGATAATCAACCCAGGGGTAAAGTTGGCAGCCGTGGGCGTTGATTAGGTTGGAAAGGGTTAAAATATGTCAATTCAGTTATTTCTTGACTCGTGTCAGGCAAATGCAAAGGCAAATTGAACGGTAAACTTAATTACTTTGTAAAAACGTTAGTTTGATTGAGCACTAATTAAAAGTAGCTAAAAACTGAATTAACAATTATGTACAGAAATTAAATTACGCTACGTAAAATAATATTTAAATTTTACTTCAAATTAATTTTTAACATTATAATTATTTTGTTGTGTTAGAAATAAGTTTTTTTTTGTTGTTGTATTATTGCTATATAACTTTGTTGTTTTGAATCACGTGTATATAATTGTGCTGTGTTAGATATCTTATGTTAATTTACAATGTTGTGATTTTGTCCAAGTGTTTCTGGACAAAATACTGGATTTCACCCCTAAGGAAGTTATTAAGGTCAACAGATAACAACAGAGATGGAGAATATTTTAGAGATGTAAACAAGTAAGTCTAGGTATTTACATGAGTTTTTAAGAAAAAATAGTTTTTTTATTTTTTCCATGCGTATTATGTACAATGATTATATTTAATGTTTTACTGCAAAAGGTATGTTCCTTCTAATTATTCTAACTGTAGTGTAAGATTCTAGTGGGATAATCGGCTGTGGCTTGGTTAAGGAGCTTCTCCACATTAACGTTCAGAACAGGTATTTACAGGGCTTATGACCTGTCATTGCGTGGTTTAAGTGGCCACACATTGTGTAAAATTCATAATTTTGCCTTTGTTTGAACATCCGTGTTTTTTTAATTTTTCTACCCTGAAATATGTAATCGATGTACTTACAAAAATAAATCAATCAGATCGTGCTTCATTTCACCACTTCTTATGTCTTCTTGTGTCGTAAACACATTTCATCCCCTGTGACAAGGGTTGATTAATGCTAATACCTTTCCAATGCTGCGAATCCTCGATAAATCATTAGAGACAAAATTTTCATGACCAAAAACTTTATTAAGAGTTGAAAGCTTTCAAACTTTTGGGCCGAAGATAATCGCAAAACAAATTGATGAATTCTATCTATTATTTGTTCTTCTTTACAAACTAATAAACTGTCCATGCGGTTTGACTGCAAAATCATTTCTTATTCACTGCTAACGTTGTTTCAAATGCAATTTTGTTTAAATCACGAGATAAGAAACATTTCTGTCTTCTTTTTAAAACACTCCACTCATCCTCTCCATTTATTTCTTTTTTAAGACAAGTATTCAGTTAATCAACTTATTATCATACAAAATACATTGATACTCATTTAACTATTTGACTAACTGTTTTTTTATTCATATTGAAACCTAAAACATAACACCATATTTTTATATTCGAGAGGTAAACTACAGTATTTCCAAAAACCCAACTTGTCAGGAGAGACAAATTAGTGATTTTTCATACTCGTTGCAATAAAAAGAATAATAGTAAAGATATAAGGACTTAAAGCTATTTACCAAATTTGATCCTGAAATAGAATTAACGTAAAAGATTGTGTTTTTCTACTGACATTTCTTGGTGGAACTACATTTCAATTATAATAATAAAAATACGTTTATAGTTTTATTCCAAAGTATCAATTTAGTTTTATCATATTAAGAGTTACCGTAGTTTACTTTTTGCATGCAAATTTATTTATTTATTTTGTTTTCAAACAAAAAAAAACGCTAAAACTTATATATGTTCACGTAAAGAAAGACAACATATTTTTCATCAAAAACATCTAAATGATTAATATGTAACTGTTAAATTTAAGCGGATTATACAATTTTATTGAAACATTTAATTTTAAAATTTCATACAATATGAAAAATATACAGTTTTAATTGTTTTATTTTAGTATTTACGAATGTAATATTATAAGGTTTTGTTCATTTCAGTAACATTCTTAACAGCCATGGTTTGTTGTTTTTATTATTTGTGTTTGTATTTTTTTCAACTAGAATAACAAAAAATGAAAAGCGCTACAATAAACAAAAAAGTTTCTGATAAAACGACAACAATACAGTACAAAAATTACAAATATTTGATCATTTTTACAGAAAAATGAAGCTTCCTTTTCAAATCTGTGTTCATTCTGCATGTTAAATTTGATTTCCTTTCCGGTTTTGGGAGGCATTGTTCCGGTCGAGTTAAGGCTTTACTAGGAGCAAAAAGCTCAATGGAAGGGTGAATCTCAGTTGCTTAGTAAAGCCTTCCTGCATAACGCGATTAGTTCTATGAAACGTATGCTAATCGTCCTTGGTATTTAGTATCGTACATTTCTTGTTATTCAATCATGATTTAAAAATCGGTTGACTGTTATTTGATAAACTGTAAATTTATTGATACGTCATCTTGAATTTGAAGTAAAAAGATAATCTTATTTGTATATCTTTGTGAAAAGTATAAGATACTAAAGATACAGATATGTATCTCACAGAAGAAAAATATTAAACTTGAAGTCTTTTGTTCACTGGTGAATTATTTGAACATGTTTGCCCGTTCTTACTATTTCGTAGTGATTTAGTTCGTATTAATTTGTCACAAGCTGCTTTTATGGATTCCGGGTTCGTTGTTAATTCTTAAAAGGCTGTGCTACAAAATTCCTTCACACGCGGTGATGTAACACCGTGTTGCCTCAAATAAAATACAGAATATTCTGATGTTCGAAAAATATAAATCCTTTTATATCATTTGTAATAATTATAATATAATATAGGCCTTACAAAGCAAAATCCTAAATTTTTTTAAATACACCGGTCGTAAAACTAGCGTGAACTCCCGCTTACTGTCAATAATCAACTGATTTACCATTATTACTATTTTTTGTTTATATCATTTTTGTCTCTTTCACACAAATACCGGCCCAAGAACAGCGTTTCTGTCTTCCTTGTTATAAGTTATATTCTTATACTCTTTTCTTATACCGTAAAACCGATTTATTGTAGTTTTGGCAAAAATTTCATTTGTTTAATTACTTTTCGCATAATTTGATTGAAAAAAAATGTATGAAAATCCTGCTTTTTTTTAAAGCTTTACTTTTTAAATCCGACCTGAAAATATTAATTTAATGATTACGAAACATACAACTTCATTAAAGTAAAAAAGAAATATGTCAGGTCTTGTATCCTCTGCAGACTCGTGGTACATCACAGTCACTTCATCATCATCATCATTTCGTTTCCGCACTTAATGGTGCATAGAGCACTGAATTAGTATACAAATTGCAGCGTACGTTGATAATATTTGTTTTTGTTACACGTTGGTTCAGTCTTATGGTTCAGGTACCAATCCAGGGAATATGAAATATTCCAGTGTAAAAATACCCTTTCAAATAAATATTTCATATGCGCTGACCATTACACCACGATTATAATGATAATAATTTCTTATTTTTGTTTGAAATGAAACAAATGTATAAACATTTAAACGGTCAACGAGAGTAAAAATACTGTCACCAACAAATATATTTGGAAGAAACATTATGGTATGAGGATAGGGCATTGCTGTACGAGGACTCACCTTGCGAGAATTGGTGTCTTTGACTCACCCATTTGCGATTGTCGTTTTGAATAAGAAGATCTTAATCAATTATTCTTTGTTTGCCCAATAAATGACCAAATGCCAACCTTTTTCAAGACTTTGGCTCCACTCATTTCCCTTTCTACAAATATCCAACTCATCTTAGGGAGCAGAAATTCATCTATATACAACCTTTTGCTTAAATAATAAAATAAAAAAAATGGAATCAATTTGTAATGCTCGACTGAGGCCTGTTGTTGGATCAGTGACGGTAGCATGAGTATGGTTGGAGGATTGATCGTTTGGTAGAGGGATTCTCCTTTTTAGTTTTAAAAAGTTAAAGGAGATAACTTTCTCGAAACTGTTAGACTGACCTATGTTTATGTTGCTTGCAGACCCGACGGTTGGGCCTGGCTGCTGGTTGCGTACTGCGAACCAGTTTGTTACTAAAATAATTTAACATGACATTGGCAAAAGCATACAATCTATTATGCAGGTCTGAGACATTGTTAGAACGATTAAGGTCTTTGCATAGGATTGTTTCTACTGTTGGTATTAGGAAAATGGTTTTTGCGAGGAATTCAGTACTATGACGAAAAGTAATTTCACCTGAGTTCGATAGGGATCATGTTGCGATCTGTGTTAGGATTTTGCCGGTAGTGTCTTTATAATTTGATGTTCCTCTGTGATTTGTTATAGATACGTATTCTTTTTCTTCTGTTTATTGAGTGCATGTTGTAAAGGGCAAATTATTCTAATGTTTTCTAAATGTATTTGGGTTTCGTGTCGTTGATTGATTTGTTTGTATTACTACGTTCTTCTTCCTTTCCGATGCGGGATCTGGAGCGTGCGGCCGCGGTCTTAATTTGGAACTAACACTGTATTCCTCCACTGTCATACTGGGAAATTAGAAAAAGCTGATTGTGCTGACCATGTGTATTTGATTGATCACAAACTGACAATACTGCAGTGAGGGCTACAATGAAAGTTTTTAAAGTTAATTCGTTTTGTTATTTTCGCGGTTTGATTGTAAAGAAATATTAAATTTTCTGAAGAAAGACTCAAGTTTTTATGAACAGTTTCGGGAAAAGGGTGGATGCTTTCATTGTAATCTATTATGCAACGCCATTTTATTAAAAAAAAAAAAACTTTACGGTAAAGAATAAATAAATAATCATAACCAATCAAATAAAAAATTACGCACCTCCAACTAAAAGATGGCTGTGTTATTCTAAATATCGATTCTAAACCACTCCAGCTATTGTTGTCATGTAGGGTTAAAAATTTTCAAAGTTATTTCTTACGGTTAGCCAACTAACTTATTAATTTAATATTTCTGTTTCAATTAGCCAACAAATGTTGATAAGGAGTGTTGAAAGTTGGAAGTGGTTGGAGTGGTAAGGAGAGTGAGTGGTAATAGGGGTGAATAATGTAGGTGTTAAGTGTGCAAGGGAGGAATGGTAGGAGAAATATCGCTGCGGTTAACTTAAGAGACCAAAGGTATCTCGGGGTGAGCTTAATTAGCGGCTGCAAATGACTTTCCTTTTGTAAAATTACTTAATAAATTGGCTCAATTAATCTGCTTGGAGTAATAAATTTATAAATCCTCCATTTGAAATACTGGTCTGAACGAAATTTATATTATTTAATTCTATAAATATTCACTATGAACCTATATTGACTAAAATCTTCATTTTTATTCCCTTTCCGCACCTAATGGTGCATAGGGCAATTTATTGGTACACAAATCGCAGCGGATATTGATCAATTTTGTTACGTGAAGAATAAATGTTAAGTCTTACGCTTCAGGTCCTGGGACTTCGAAATATTCAAGTGTTAAACACTGTTTTAAATAAGTATTTCACATTAACCATGTCAGGAATCAAACTCGAGACCTCTTGCATGGCAGGTAAACGCGCTGATTAGTCGGCTTCGTGGTGAAGTGGTCAGCGCTATATTAAATAAAATGAGGCATAATTTTGAAAAAAAATAATGCGATATTTTAAATCGATAACCGGCTGAAAAAACTGAAAGGTTTAGGAATAGGAGCAAAAATGGGTGTTGAACTGTAATTTGTAGTATTTTGTATGCTTATGATGTCGTGATTCATATTAGCAACAGAGAGGATCTGCAATTCTCGGTAACAAAAGTCAACGAAATATGTAAAGTAAGCGACTTGCTGATGAATGTCGATAAATCGAATCTGATGGTTTTTAAAAGAAATAAAAGTATCGGGGAAGTATGTTTACTAGGGATGAAATGTCTGAGAAATATATTGAAATGAGAGTGAGTGCCGGTTACAGAGTGAAAGGTCCACTTAAATTAACCTTGACAAATATATGTTTCTTGTAGGAAGCAAAATTAGCAGTTCACAAAGAAGTCCTGAGACGACCCGGATGTATGGAAGTGAAGTATGGAATTAGAAAACAAGGACTAAAGTAGGCTGAATTATGATTTCTCAGGCGAATGTGTTATAAAACTATGTACGATTGGTGCACACATGTCGAGATCAAGAAAACAGTTCTGTGATGGTTTGGACATTAGGAGAGAAAGAACAACTAAAAAGATTTAAAATGCGAATGTTGAAAGATGCATAGAGCGAGAAAGACCAAAAAAGATATGGCATGACCAAATCTAACAAAAAATGAATGACGGACATATCAAAAGTAAGATTTATCAGCGCGCGTGCATGAGAAGATGAATGTATGTAGAAGAAGCCAGGTCTGTATGCAAAGACAGAGTGATATGGCGTTCTATTCTGTCTGCCTACCCTTACGGAAAAAAGGTGTCATGATTTGCCTTGTATTGTTTTTAATAAAAACAATTATATACCAACATATTTTGTATTTAAATTTCAGTACTAATATTACATTTATATCTTTATTACATTTATTTATTTATTCATTCAAAATTACACTCGTGTTCATATTCATGAACTTATTAAGGCATTTTAGGCTGTGCCCGTGTTGAGCCATAATAATTAACAAAAATAAAAAATACGCAGTGAAAATAATTGAATTATAATAATATGTGGTGGAATAGAATAACAATCCAGAAAAAAGTATTAATTATAATGAATAAAACAATAAATAATAAGATTCCAAAGATACAATAAACGAAAAAAAGAGATATGAATATTAAAAGAAAAATTACACCAATTTAGTTACATACACAATTAAATAAACGAATCAATAGAATCATTTAAATCAATAAAATATAATACCTGAGAAATGATAATTGAGATGTGATTTATAGAGTAAGAAATTAACATAATAAATAATCTGCCAAATAACAATTAGAACTTTATTAATTAATACACAATACAATATTGAAAATACTTCAAAATGTAGATATTACTTTATTCATATATTATTATGAGTAAATAGCCCTAATAATAGGGCTTGTAAATGCATAGACTTCCATACCCCCCTCTCAAAAATGTTTTTCCTCTTTATTGTAATTTTTTACAATTTTTTTATTGATATAAAAAAAAATATTTGCGTATGTGTTATTAACCTAAATATTGACATTTCTGCACTGCTATTTTGAACGCTCTTGCGCCTGTAGAAAACACTTTTGCGTGTTTTGTATGTAAAAACGCGAGATAAAAGCTTTTTCTATGGCCGCGAGAGCATTTGGAATAGCAGCCCTGGGCCATTTTAAATGCGTCGTAAATAACTTATTAGACGAAAATCAAAATTTAGTTGGGGTAAAATGGGATTCTAACCTCGGACCCTTAATCCGTGAGACCACGAAATTAATCAAAGGAACAAAACTTAATTTCAATATGTCAATTTAAAATTAAAAGTAAATTTTAAATTAATTTAATTTTTCCCCTTTCTTCTAAAGAAACAAAGAGGTGGAATATTATATAAAAATGGGATAAGATTACATAATATTGGGATGCTTTAGGGATTTTTGATGAAAATATACACTGCTTTGTGGTAAATTAATTAAGATTCTTGGGTGTTCCTTCCACGTAATTCCATAACGAAGAGAAAACGAGTTTTAATTTCCTTATAAGAGTTCATTTGCTCTGGCTAACAACATACTAAAAAAGGTAGATAAAATATAAATTAATTTTCAAAATTCGTCTAATTGGAGGGATAAAAATAAGTTAGATACATTGATATTTCAAGATTAAGTCGGAAATTGATATGTTGATTAATTATAAAAATATTAGCAGTAGTTGCATGGCAAAACACCTTTACGGTGACACGTTATTAAAGTTTAAAAAAAAAACATGAGTTATGCAAAATTGTAAACAATATTTAACTTATTTTGGATTTAATAAAAAAAATATTTTTAAATCAGCAGATTTGTAACCTAAAAATACTAAAATATTTTATTCTACTGTGATGGTATGTTAATTAAACCGACACACTTTCGCCTTTCGCGGGACGCTTTTGTCACGTTACGCTGTTTCTGACATTATTATAAAGGTATATAAAGGTAATGGTAGAACAGCAAAAAATAATCGTTTGTCCCTTGCAGTTTCTGTTAGTTAAAAAATAAAATGTTTTTTTTAGTTTTTTTTTTTTAAAGGAATGACCCGCAAAGCCTCTATATTGAGGCTTGTTAGCAAGTGGAATAAAGAGGATATGGAAGGAGGTAATAAAAAATACAGCACAACACCAAGACCAATTGAAAAAAAAATATTTCTTGGTTTTTTTTCATGCAACTGGCGGGAATCGAACCCGCGTCGCCAGTTTTACAGATGGCCGGCTAATCAACTGTGCCACGGCACCTGTCAGCGCCATTAAGTTAACATGTTATTACATGCATTTTATAGAAACCTAATTCAAAAGACTAAAACGAGGCATTTAAAATGATCAAATGTTTCATTCGTAATACGTTAATCTAAACTCCCTAAGGGATTGTAAGATTTTTATTTATTTATTTAACTTTTTGTACATTTAATTGTTGATTGTACATTAACGGGTTTATTATCAAATCGCAATTTATTCCAACCAACCAATTATTTAAAAGATTTATTTTTATAATTCAAGATACAAAACACATTCAATAGAAAATAACAATAAAAAAGCTAAAGATATATAAAAATAGACATAACTGTATTTGTGTATAAATAACCCTTAATCAATACTATTACTAAACTGAAAAATGTTTTTAAAAAAAGAAGGAGGAAAGAAGACGAGATTAAGGAAGAAAAAAAAGATGTGTCTTCAGACGTGATACTTTAGTTACATCTTTGATGGTGGATGGGAGATGATTCCACAGTTGAGCCGCCTAGACAATATAGAGTTAGAGAAGAAAAAGGAATTGTAGATAAGTATTAGGAGAGTGCTTTGAGAATTAGAACGAAGAGGTAAACCATGAACTGATAAGCGTTAATTTTTTTCATGGAGGTATATAAGAGCGTTAGGACTATGAAGTACAGTAAACAGAAGTGAGATGGAGTGATAGTTTCTCCGCTGTCCAATTTTGAGCCATTTCAGTTCTTAACAATAATCAGAAATGTGGTCATATTTTCTAAGACCAAAAATATTTCTTATTCATGTAATATAAAGACGATCAAGTATATCGAGTTGCTCATGGCTTAAATCAGTCATGGCAGCATCAGCGTAATCTAGAAGGGTAGTAGTAATGCTTGGTAGATTCAGTCAAGCTTTTAAATGGCCCCAATTGACTTAGTTTAATTAATATCCATGCACCTTTTAAACGTACCCGTCACACCAAATTATTTTAATGCACCGATGTAAACACTAATGCAGCAAATAATTCATGCATACATAGAATTTGCAACTTGTATAATAATATTATTGGAGCTAATGTGAGTGATATCTTCAACTTGAATAATAATAAATTCATAATGGAAATCAGCGACAGCATGCAGGCATTGTTATGGTGGGTGAGTAGTGATGAGGAAATACAAGATTGTTTTTTCTCATTTTATTTTAAATTTCCAAAGGTAAATATGTACAATGATTTCATTTATGGTTTTCCAAATTCTATTCTTGTATAATATAACTTCATTTATGACACATTATATATTTTATTTTATTATTATATTTTTTTAAAATTTATTTTTGGAACCAACACAATCATAGTAAAAAACAAAACATAAAAAATAACAACAAATAACAAGACTAAGTATGGGTTTCAAATTGTACATGGGATTGAAGCTGTACAATGAGTTACCTGAAGAAATAAAAGACATAGAAAAAAATGAAATATTTAAAATTAATTTGTAAAAATATATAATTGAGAAATTTTGATAAAAAAATTGTAATATTATTAAAAGTTTATATTAGTTCTTAAAATGTTATGAACCAACTTAATAAAGCATAAATAAATAAATATTAAATAAATAGGTAAAAAATATAAAGAAACATAACGTACAGTTTGCTAGGGATGAAAGGATGTGGGGTGGGAAAATAGGGAAGGGAAGAAGAAGAAAAAGTTAGTAAATATAAAACAATAAAGAAAAAAAATAAAAATGCATATATTATTTATTTTATTTTATTTGGGAAATCAACAGCTCTACATACATATTTATTGTAAACAAACAAATATAGTGTATAAACTCAGAACTAATAACAGATTTCCACAAAATATACAAAGTTAGTAAAGAAAATATATAACATATTAAATAAATACGTATTAGTGTATACATACAACTTCATACATATACACACACATCCATACATACATACATACACATACATACATACACATATATACACACACATACATACATACAAACACATACATACATACACACATATTGTTAATTATAAATTTGGAATCATTTTTAGTCTAGTATTAAGTATCTATTACATTTTAATAAAAAAATGCACAAATTTGGACAAGCTCTATTTTTTTTGTCAATGTTTTAAAGGATATATTTATCTCGTACTCTTCGCGATTTTGCCCCGTTGAGCCATATTAAAGAATAAGGTTTTATATGTAGCCCATTTCTATACGATATCGTATTAAGAATCCGAGTTTGATAAAGTATTTTCTCATTTCACATGGTGTAAATCGTCTTGTCTCTTACAATATGTAAGATATATTTAGAAAAGAATGTAGGTATGAAGAAGGGATTGTAAACAATTCGTTAAAATAATAATAAACATAAAAATATACATAAAAAATGTGGAATGTATTTAATTTATTAAATACATTCCACAAGGACCTAATTTACTGTATAATCCGTATCTTTTGCTAATGTACTTTTTCTGTGTTGCTGTGCCGTGTATTGTTTGTACTCTTTGCAGACGTTTCGGATCACGTTGCAATGTCTACCACCAGGGTTGATATTAATTATGGGAATAATCGAGATATTTAGATAATCGAAATACAAGCATTCGAAATATGCAAATAATCGAATTCAAAAATCGAATCATTCGATTTTTTTACCGTGAAAAAAAAAACATTGGTAACTGTTGGGTAGGGGGATAAAAATACATCTGTAATAACAAAGTTCTTTAAAACAATTATGAGGAAGTTCAGCCCTACGGGAACTTGATATAAAACATGTTTTATTACGCACGGTAAAAATTAGAAAAATAAATTGTAAATTTCTTGAAAATGTATGAAAGAAAGTTCGCCAAAATCAACCAATAATATAACGTTGTGATAGTTATATGTTGGCGTCGTGGTGTAATGGTCAGCGTGTTTGCCTACCATGCAAGAGGTCTCGGGTTCGATTCCCGACATGGTTGATTTGAAATATTTATTTATAAGAGTGTTTTCACACTAAAATATTTCATAGTCCCGGGACTGGTATCTGAAGCGTAAGACTGATCATCTGACCTTCATGTAACACAAAATGATCAAAATACGCTGCGATTGGTTTACCAATACAGTGCACCAATAGGTGTGGAAAGGGAATGATGATGACGATGATAGTTATCCTATTTCCGGGAAACAAACTAACAGACGTGAACTGAATACGTCACACGCAGAGTAATTTCAAAATAAAATCAAAATTAAAATCATAGTGCTGATGATACGACACACAAAAATGTTAAAAGTTGTGAATGTTTACCCACATGTCAGAATTCATATCTCGATTGTCTTGAAATGTCAAGTCTAAAATCATATTTCGATTGTCACGAAATCTCAAGTCCGAAATCATATTTCGATTGTCTCGAAATCTCAAGTCCGAAATCACATTTCCATTATCTCGAAATGTCAAGTCCGAAATCTTATTACGATTGTCACGAAATGTAAAGATCGAAATAATATTTCAATTGTCTCGAAATCTCAAGTCCGAAATCATATTTCGATTGTCTCGAAATGTCAAAATCGAAATCATATTTCGGTTGTCTCGAAATCTCAAGTCATATTTCGATTGTCTCGAAATGTCAAAATCGAAATCATATTTCGATTGTCTCGAAATCTCAAGTCCGAATGAAAATCTAGATTGTCTCGGAAAACCATTTCGAATGAATTCACTCGAGATATCTCGATTATTTTTCCGATTAGTACGAGTGAACTCGATTAGTTGTAAGCATTTCGAAATGTCTCGATCTTTTTAATAATCGAATATTTCGATTATTTTAGTTCGATTCTTCCCACCATTAGTTGATATTAATGTAAATAATTGGTCATTACTGAAATAAAATATGAGTGATATTCAAGTCAACAACAATTTTTGGAATATGCCCAAATGTTTGTAGACAGGAAAGATTTCCTTCGTAGGGAGTTATTTAAATATAAATTTGTTACAACAGAGAGAGAAAACATTTTTAAGAAGGTCATATGGATGTTCAGGCATTTACTGAACTTACGACTTGTCATAGGCTGGTTTAATTGGCCACTTTACATACTGTGTGACATTCACAATTCTGCCCATGTTTAAACATCCAGCCTGTTTACAAATATTTGGACATACTCAAAACGTTGTTGATTAAACTAACTGGTATAAGAAGAAGTATAAAATTGGAAAATTATTTTCAGGCGTCGCCTAGTAGGTGAATTGGTTCAGCTAAATGAATCTCATCCGCATGATAAAGGTTTAAGCTCTGAGCTTCAAGAGTTGATGGAATGTGGATGTTTAAACAAAAGCAAAGTTGTGAATGTTACCCAGTGTGTAAACTGGCCACCAACCAGCCAAAGACAGGTCATTAGCCCTGTAAATGCCAAGAATTTATTTTTCCTTCTCTGTTGCAACAAATTTAGATGTATGTCAACAATTAAAAATAACCAGTGACCGGTTTCATCGCTTAGGCGAAATCTTCGAGACAGCAGTGAAAACATTCCCTCTACCCAAAAATCTTTTTTTATACCCTGGATCTCCCCGTCCAATACTAATGAGCAAAACTGTAACAGTATATGAAATCCCTTTTTTTGAAGTAAAAAACAATATTTTTCGACAAAAGTTAAGTGACATTATTATTAATAAAAAATTGCAAAAACGGCAATTTCAAAATAATTTAATTTGAATGCTCTCATTGGCCATTTTACTGAGAAATAGGCAAATTATTTAGAGGGCTTTTGTCGGATATTGTTTTTTTTTTCATTATTAAATTGATTTTATATTGACATAAGCAAAAGCTATTTAAATGACATATGTAAACGTTTTTATATCAAACGGGTTGGATAAGTAGCAAAAAATTGCCTTAAGGTAATATACTTGCCCTTATATGTTTATAAACTGTACATGTATGTAAAGTATCTACAGGGTGAACGGGGCACTGAAATCTATTTCGGTAAACAAATGTTTATCGCAGGAGGCAAAACTAGCAGTTCACAATAGAGTTCTAGAGCCAACTTTAATGTTTGGGAGCAAAGTATGAAATTGGAAAAATGAAAAAGAAAGTAGGTTCAATGCTGTCGAAATGCGATTCCTCAGGCAAATGTTTGGTAAAACAAAGTATGATAGGTACAAAAATGTCAAGATCCGTGAACTACGTCTGTAAGACCGAGACATGCATTATCGACAGAATCGAGAAAAAGGAGCTGCGTTGGATTAGACATGTAGAGCGAATGGACAGCAAAAGAACAGCTAAAAAAAATCTACCATGCGACTGTTGATGGATGCAGAAAATGAGAAAGACCGAGATAGACATAGCGTTCTATCCTCTCTGCCTACTCCTACGGGGAAACTGCGTGATGATTTGTTGTTTGTTGTTGTTGTTGTATTTAAATAAAAAAATAATTGTTATTTATTTACAAAAAATAATAGGGAATATCCCTTTTTTTAAAACATTTTTAAAGTAATAAATGTCAATGAAATACTGTTTAGTTACAATTTTTTTTAAGTAGAATAAAAAGTCTTTTTAAGTTTTTAATTTTAAATGAATTGATGTCACAACTGCCAAAGCCAAACATGCTGCGGTTTTCGAGGAAGGTATTTTTATTAAATTTTATTATTTATATTATATATTTTATTATATTTTCCTTTTTTACATTTATGTATGAAAACATTTCTCCATAATATCAATATTGATTTAGAAAATACGATTGATTATTCTAATTCCATTTCATATATTTTTATCGGTATTCGTAGTATGTGATATTTCCCTATTGAGGATGGAAGCATGAACAACGAGCTCGCAACCCGCCTAGGAATTGTTGTAGCAACTTTTAATACGATGCGTGTTGTCTGGAACTCTAGTCAATACTTAACTCAAAACAAAATACCGATTATTCAACTCTTGTATATTGCCTGTATTCCTATATGGGTGTAAATCTTGGCACCTTACCGGAGCTTAAAACACCAAACTGCTTAGTTTTGTTTGAATATTGGGCACAAAATGGTTCGATCTTAAATCTAACGTATGAGTCCGAGAATGGACGCAGCTGATTCCTATAACGAACATCTTTATCAGACATCAACAAACGCGGGATTGATATAAGAGAAGGCGATATGGTCTCTTGGAGTCGTTCGGTGATGGCCACGTGCTCCACTAAGGAGTAGATATGGAAAAGAAGAAGAAAATTTCTGAAATTTCATTACTATTGATAAATTCAACATCAATTTACATTATTACCATCCAAAATTTTGCAGGATAATTCTTTCTATGCCCTTCATGTATGAAGGGACTTGTAGGTCACCAAAATATTAATTCCCTTATCATGCAATTAATACTGAGACTGGTAATTTATAATACAAATACTCGTACATGTACATTTACACAATATCATTGAAATCATCCACCACAAACCTGAATCCGTTTTAAAGATTAAATGTCTTTCTTCGGATTTACTCATATAAGCAAGCAATTATATTATTTTTCCATTACGAATTGTTTATAGTTTTTCCTCTACTGACCAAATTCAGTGGGGAAAAGCGTGAACAAATATTGAACTTTCAATGTCCCTTTTGCTGTCGCTCTAAGCCTTCCCTTCATCGCCTACAAGGTAGGAACAACATTAAAAAGGAGAACCGGAAGCCTCTGTTGCGTGAGGCAAGCGTCTTAGCCAATGCTTGTACACCTCGGGAACCGACACGCTGCGCTCCGTATCATACTATGCTTACTGTTTTTTTTTATTATAAAAAAAAAATAATTGGAGAGAAATATCACCTACTACGAATACTGATAAATATATGTGAAATGCATTAAGAAAAATTATTTGTATTTTAAAAAACTATGTTAAAATTGTGTAGAAATGATTTCATGCGTAACATTTAAAATAAAATAGTTTTGAAATATGTCTCCACAAAAACGTAACATGTTTGGCCTTGACAATTGAGACGAAAGATTCTTGACGAGTTTCGATCTAAATTTAAATTGTCAAACACAATACTGATGTTTTACGGGCGCGGCCAATGAAATGAATATTTTCGCAGAAATTTAAAATTATGAATGTAAAAATATATATATATATTACTAAAAAATACAAAAAAAAAAATTTGCTGGACAGTATTTCATAGATTCTCAATAATTTGAAATTGTAAAAAGAAAGTGATATTTCCCAACTGTTTATCACCCCTGGTCTTGTATGTCTTCTTTACATTTCTTCGTGTTCCAATTCTTTAGAATTTTTCACAAGCAATTCCGGATCTCATCAGGTCTGGGAAACGTTTTTTTGTCTCTCATTAATAGTTTTTAGACGGGACGAACATTTCGTACAGCAAGATGCCTTTAATTAAAACACCAAATAGATAACGCAGTATTTTTCTACAAAACTACTTTATGCCGGACAAAGATTGGAGAAACGCGTTTTTTCAAAACTTCCTGAGTTTTAATTGAGTTTCATTGTTTGATTTAAGAGACGGCGTAAAATTAAAAGTAAACAAAATCCTGTCTAACGAAATTTGTTAAATGTTTCACCGGTTTTTTATACTTTAATTTCCCGTGAATTCAGATGATAAAATCTGTACCTCAGAAGACAGATGCAAATTCAGATTTTGATGCTATGAAATTTCGGTATTCGGATTTAGTTTATGATCATGTCCATTGATTTTGAAAAAATGTAAGTCTTATGATGAAAGAACCAATGTATTAAAACACTGAAAATATAAATGAATGCTATAAATTATTAGAAATTACTTAGAGAAAGTAGATTCTTTAGGCTTAGCTTGGACATTTGACGTTTGGATTTCCATCCGTCTGCCTCTGAGGTATACAAATATATTCACATAATACAACTGAAATGGAGAACGTTTTAAGATAAAATAGTAGTCTAGGCATCCACAAGGCTTATGTCCTGTCATTGACTGGTTTAAGTGGCCACTTTACACGTTAAATAACACCGGTTATATGTTTCACCGGTTTTTTATACGTTAATTTCCAGTGAATTCAGATGATAAAATTTGTACCTCAGAGGCAGACAGATGCAAATTCAGATTTTGATGCTATGAAAATTCGGTATTCGGATTTAGTTTATAATCATGTCCATTGATTTTGAAAAAATGTAAGTCTTATGATGAAAGAACCAATGTATTAAAATACTGAAAATACAAATGAATGCTATAAATTATTAGAAATTACTAAGAGAAAGTAGATTCTTTAGGCTTAGGTTGGACATTTGACGTTTGGATTTCCATCCGTCTGCCTCTGAGGTACAGAAATATATTAACACAATACAACAGAGATGGAGAACGTTTTAAGAGAATATAGTAGTCTAGGCATCCACAGGGCTTATGTCCTGTCATTGGCTGGTTTAAGTGGCCACTTTACACGTTAAATAACATTCAGCCTATATTTTAACATTTATATTCCTTTGATTCATCTATCTGTTGACGTTTGTGAAGTTAAAGAGCTGAAACATTTATTGCTACGGGTGAGTTTTATATGATATGAATTATTTCGCAAACTTCTTCTTGGACCAAGTGGATTTATCAACGATGTTTTGAGTTTGTCCAAATTTTTGTAGACAAGGACTGGATTCAACCCCTAGGGGGTTGTTAATATTGACATTATGAAAATGCTAAAACCCTAATTAAAAAGAATAATTATAATCTAATCTAACTGTACCTACCTTATATGTTTTTTTGTACACTTTAATATTGTAATTATTTTCTCTTGTTTAAAAGAAGAAAGAAGGGAGGACTGATAGCTCCGTATTACTCCGTATGGATCCGCCGGCGAAAGGATTTTTATGTCAGAGTAAACAAAAAACTTTTTCTTTTATTTTTTTATTATTTCATTATTACTGTTATATTTAATTTAATTTTAAGGTGTGGAATGACGCGGAGTGACTTTTTTAATGTACGCTTTTTTCTTATTTTTTGACATTGTAATTAGTAATGTATAGAAAACTATAATTGGCCTATAATTTTGGTTTATTTGTGAATATTTATTTTTTTGTTTAATGGCTGTTGTTTTCTTTTAAATTAATAAATAAATAAAATAAAATAAATTATACAACAGAGATGTTAACACGATGATAATAACACATTGTTGATAAATCCACCTGCTCCAAGAAAAAGTACACAAACTGAAAAATAATTTCAGGCGTTGCCCGGTATGCAGGTGAAATAATTCAATCATATGAATCTCACCTGCAAAATAATTTAGCTCTTTAACTTCACAAACGTCAACAGATGGATGAATCGAAGGAATATCGATGTTTAAATGCAGAATCGTGAATGTTACACAGTGTTTAAAGTGGCCACTTAAACCAGACAATTACAGGTCATAGGCCAGTGGATACGTTAGACATCTATATTCCCTTCTCTAAAAAGTTCTTCAACTCTGTTGTATTATTTATTTATTATTAGTGTATACACGGCACAAATGCCTTTTATAAACATAAACATAAATACAATTAACATACAGTGTTCATTATGTTAATATTAACAGCCCTTAGGGGGTTGAACCCAGTTTACAAAAATTTGGATAAACTCAAAACATAAAATATATTTTATAAGATTATTTTATCGTGAACTAAAATGTAAAATAGTTATTTAATGAATCACCATCATGCTTCTATCCGCATCTGAAATGGTAAATAAGGCACTAAATTAAATCACTAAATGCAGCGTACCTCGATCATCTATTACATGAAGGTAAGGTGATCAGTCTTACGCTTTTGGTACTAATAAATTATTCCAGTGTTAAACCATTTTTAAAGCGAATATTTCACGTCGACCTTGACAAGAATCAAACCTGGGACATCAAACATGGTAGGCAAATGCACCAATCCTTACACTACAAGGCTGACCTATCCTTAATCGATTTCTTTTTACAGGATTTTAAAATTTTATCTAAGAATGGCCATCGAGTCAACAACACTCTCTCTTTTTCACACACAGAACTGTATTCTTCATCCGCCTCAATACAGACAGGTAACAATAGCAATAAATAAGGC
This sequence comes from Micrasema longulum, assembly GCF_059751315.1. Lineage (NCBI taxonomy): Eukaryota > Metazoa > Arthropoda > Insecta > Trichoptera > Brachycentridae > Micrasema > Micrasema longulum. The sequence continues at coordinate 127,688 of NW_028277702.1, forward strand.
AAATTAAAATATAAATTTTATCAATACAAAAACAAAAAAGTTTTTAATTTAACAACTTATGTTTTTCCGGCGTATAGAATTATGAAATAAGTCAAAAATTATACTCAAATTTATCTTGCCGGTAAGTCAGTTTTTTGACTAGAAAATATTTTGTATTTAAACACAAGCTGATTTTACCTTAAAAGATAATTAAATAAAGTTTTTGTTTTCAGAAATAATTATAATTTATTTCGATGAAATCATTACTAGAAGTGCTTGAAAATACAAAGCATTCGGTTTTAATTTACCTACATGTTTATAAGATGATATTTTAGTAAATTATTCAAAAATTCATTGAATGATTGATTTCTTAAAAATTCGATGGATATAAATTATTATTTTAACATTTGTTTTAATACATAAAAATAACATTTTTCATTAAGTAGAGTGCATTTCAGCTCTTTAATTAAAAACCAGTGTATACGTAAGAAGTATTAATTAAATGACATAAAAGACTTTCTTGTTCATCACATATCGAAATAACATGAACAAAAAAATACAAGTTTTTTTAATTAAAAAAATATCATAAGCACAAACATGTGCAAGAAAAAAGTTTTTGAGTTAAATTACTATTGGTATAAATGAATGTAATATATAGTTAATAGAAAAATAAAACTGAATAAAATTCAAATGCATGTTTACATTTTAAAAGTAATAAAAATATTCGATTTGTATTTTCATACAAAAATAATTTTTACTTTGTGGTACATTTTACAATTATTTATTGATTGATACAATCAAAATATTGTTGATGAATCCACCTGGTCCATAAAGAAGTATAGAAATTGAAAAAATAAAATTTTTAGGCGTTGCTTAGTATGTAGGTGAAATAATTCAATTACACGAATCTCACCCGCATAAAAAAAGGTTTCCGCTCTTTAACTTTACAGACATCAACAGATGAAAGATTTTAAGGGAGTGATTTATATCAACATATTACAACAGAGATGAAAAATATTTTAGAGAAGGTAAAATAGAAGTCTAGGCATCTACAGGGCATATGGTCTGTCATTGTCTGGTTTAAGTGGCCACTTTACCCACTGTGTAACATTCACCTTTCTGCTCATATTTGAATATAGATGTTCAAATATGGGCAGAACGGTGAATGTTACACAGTGTGTAAAGTGGCCACTTAAACTAACCAATGACTCGTCATATGAACTGTAGATGCCTAGACTTCTATTTTACCTTCTCTAAAATGTTCTTCATCTCTGTTGTAATATGTTGATTGAAATCACTTAAATTATCACTCAAATGTCATAATTTATTAAGGATTAAAGTTGTTGTGAGGTATTTTAACAGAAAATACAAAGAAAATAAATAAAAAACGTCAAAATTGATTTCTTGGTTCTTTAATAAACGCGCAAGATAACAAAAACATTTTCTTTTTAGAATACCTACTTGTAACGCTTTTAAAGGAGTTTCATAAAGTTGGCCAATTTTTTATTTGAGCCTACAAATTTTCTCCCAATATTAAACCGGAAAACTTTATTTTATAATAAAGTCATTCACCTTTTTATATCAAGGGAAGCTCTCTTTACCAAAATTTCAACAATAAAAATACAAATTTGAATAATCAACTCGACTATTTACTAGTTGAAAATATATTGAGAAAAGATATTGTTACCAAAGCTTTGAACGAAAATTTTCGTTATTTATGATTCGACTTTTTTAACATTTAAAAATAAGATTATTGCAAAACGAATATCAATTAAAAAACGAGCAGAATTTTTGTGCGCCCTTTACCGCATAGTTTTTTTTTCGAGAAAGACTTACAAACTACTACTAACTTACTAACTTTTACTTGTTTAGTAAATAACAGCATTTATCGATATTATTCCTGGCCGATTACTTTTCTTCACACTCTTCCCTTGACCCATTCTTATGGTACCTACCTTACATGAAGATAGAAGAAATAAATACAAAATTAGAGGATTTGAATTTGGAATAAAACAAAACAACGTTTTAACACATTAATAAAGATTCCAAAAAAATCTTGGATTCGTCACGCGTCGTTGTAAAAGTTATCATAAATCGTCACATAATTCATTGTAAATTTCACCATCCAGTGCCAAAAATTTAAAAACATCCTCATCATATTAAAGGTAGGTCCATTTGCATGTTCCTTTCCTTTCTTAAATTATTTTCAACCATTTACAAAACTGAATTAAATTTGTTTTTTCGCTACAGTTCGCTTTTCATTAACAATGATCTAGAAATAATTTTAAAAACAAATATATTTAAAACGAGTTTACATGCATTAAAACTCCATGTTTGGTACTTAATGTAATTATAACATTCTCACGCGATAGTTTTCTTAAGAATAGAGAAAAAATACATGGGCACATTTAGACTTCAAGCCAAATATTGCTGTGTATGTGGTAATGAGTGCGCAAGCGATAGTGCATCGACGGAAATCCATCACCACGATTATACATTTTTAAAAAAACATTTAGGTAAATCTAACATCGATTCTCACATAATGTAGAAAGTACAAATATCTTAAGTACGTGGGGCAAATGAGAAAGATCATCTTATGGAGCTCTTTATCAAGAAAAGAAAAAAAGTGTGGTGTTCAATTAACCCACGACAAATTTATAAAGAAACCACCCGAAACCGTTTAAATATGCCTTAATAACTGAATTATGCATAAATAAAAATTGAATAAATCAATGAATGTTTTTAATGTATTATTCATACAAAAATATTTTTAAAAACAATTTTTGGCGATTGCTTAACTCTTGTGTGGCTGTGATTTCGCACTAGTCTACATACGATACAATTCTTGATATATATCTCTTATTTTTTTTAAATGATGAATTTGTGTTTTTTATAATTTTTAAGTGGATATTTTCACACCGGATTTGGAAAGTAAAATTTGTATAACTATGCTAAATATTTATCCTTGCTACGTGACGAATGAACGTGACGCCAAAAAATCTGTATAAGAGAGAGCACGAAGATGAGACTCGTTACAAGTAAAACAGAGACGCTGTTTTGTAGCCGGTGTTTGTGTGAAGCAGATTCAGTAGGTTATTGACAGTGATGGGAGATGCACGCATGTAAGATAATCAGAGTGTTTTTTATTTATTTTGCTATAACAAGACTAAAGCATCTATTTTTTTATATATATAACGGAAAATATATCTCAATGTTTTTTTTTTAATGTCTGAGCTTAAGAATAATCTGTATTTTGCTTGTGGTAACATGATGTTTCATCACCGCGCGTGAAGGAATTATTAACGAAAGTTAACATCCCTCGATTATCGAACATTTGCACAGATTCCGGCGATAGGCGCCGTGGCGCAGTTAGTTAAACGGCCAACTGTGAAACTGGCGTCGCGGATTCAATTCCCGCCAGCTGCAAGAAAAAAAATCTAAGAAAGATTTTTTTTTCAACTAGCCTGGGTGTTGTGGTTTATTCTTATAACCCCCTTTCATATACCCTGTTTCCCACCTCTAAAAAAGAGGCTACGCGGTTTATTTGTTTAAAAAAAAAAGAAAAATTCAGGCGAAAGCCGAGGGCCTGCCGTACTATAATTTTGCAATAAATTACATAGTCATAACATTCAAGTTTGAGAAATTGTGAGGTTTCCAAGCTTATTATAGAAATGTTTTTTATAATATTTGTCAAAGTATTTTTTTTTTGAACCTGGCTTTTTTCCCTCCTCTTACGAAAAATACTAAATTTGAATCCCATTTACTTTCAAAAGTGCAATAGCTAAACCATAATAATAATAAAATGAGAGGATGCTTTTATTACGTCTAGACACTGATACATCACTTAATATTAAGTACACGTCAAAAATAATGTCGTAGGTAATGTCTGGCACTAGACACCATGTTTTTTTAAGGGTCCCCCTCAAAGAGAATTTTGCTTTAACTTTTTTTTGTATGAACGGTAAAATCTAATAAAAAAAGTCCTTGGAGGCATTATAATAAATATTATGCATGAAAAACGAGACAGAAAATCATTTTTTGCTACAATCTTAAAACAAAAATATACAAAACATCACGCCACTTTCCCGTAAGGGTAGGCAGTGAGGATAGAACGCCATGCCACTCTGTATTGGCATTTTGCTTATGTTTGAACATCCACATTTCTTCAGTTCTTCCATTTGTTGATTTAAGTGAAGTTAAAGAGCTGAAACCTTTATTGTTGTGAAGAGATTCATCAGACTGAATTATTTCACATACAAGGCAACGCCTGAAAACAATTTTCTAATTTTTCAACTTCTTCTTGGACCAGTTGGTTAGGCAAAATGGTGAATGTTACACAGAGTGTAAAGTGGCCACTTAAACCAGCAAATGACAGGTCATAAGCCCTGTAAATGCCTAGACTTCCATATTCCCTTATTTAAGGCATTCTCCATCCGTGTTGTAATTTGTTAATTTTAATGACTCCCGAGGGGGTGAAATCCAGTCTTTTGTCTACGAACATTTGGACAAATTCAAATATTGTAATACTCAGTATGGTTGATTGGACACTTAAATTAAAATTTAAAACATATACAGCTGCCATGGCGTTGCGGATTCGATTCCCGCCAGTTGCAAGGCAAAAATCAAAGAAAAGTTTTTTCTCAATTGGTCTGGGTGTATTTTTCATAACTTTCTTCCATATCTTCTCTTCCCCACCTGCTGACAAGCCTCTAAAATAGAAGCTTAGTCGGTTATCCCTTTTTTAAAATGTTTTTTAATTTATTTCTCGAGAAAGATTTGGATATTTGGCGATCCGGATAACTGGATTCCCTTATTTTAGGTATTCTCCATCCCTGTTGTAATTTGTTAATTTTACTGAGTATGTTTAAGATTTTGATGTGATTCCAATTCGGTGTATTATTTCAAAAGCAATAAAATCTGCTACTCTTTAATCCGGATAGTTGGAGTTTTAATGAACAACCTTTAATTCATTTCATGTTTAAAAGCGTTATCTTGTATGTAATGACAAAATGTTTTGCAACGCTACCAAAGTGCTTCCTCCTCGTTGATATCTCGACATTACTAAACTTGTAAACTTCTCGCAAATGTCAGAACGACGTTTCCTCTCAAACAAAAGATGGTTCTTTTGTTTTAAACTTCTGAAGAAGATTAATATCCCAGTTGACAATTTACTCTCCTGTCTGTTCGTTCAGCTATGAAGCTCATATCTGGTAAATTAAAAAATAATTTTATGTCTAATAGAGAAGCATCGAAGACTTGCTTATAATTAATCGGCAATCGATGGGATGCGATTGGTGAATATATTTTTGTGGATTTGATAAACCGTTCGCCAAATGTTCTCCGTATTTACTATAATTTATATTTTATTTGGCTGTAAAAAAAAAACGGTTATCAATTTTGTTTTTTTCAAAATTATGTCGACTAAATGAGGGCATTGGAAGCAAAGCAACCTCCCGTTTTGGTGTTTTCGAGAAAAATAACAAAAACTTCTACACTAATGCCAAAGAGAGCCTTCATGTTAGAAATGTTAATTTCACTTAACTTAAACTTTAAAATACTCAAAAATAAGCTTTAATAGAAACACGAATTCTAAAAACCTTTTTAATATTTTTGTGGCAAAGCCATTTTAAAAATTTAAATCTCAAGCCTGTCATTGGTCAAATAAAATGGCTGATGGATATTGCCATCCTTCCAAATACTACTTTCAAACCATCAGAAGTATGATTTTAAACTACATTTGCAACTCAAATCATGATTTTTATAAAAATAAAGTTGATAAACTACAGAATGACATCATAACTCGCTATCTTTGCTTCCAATGTCCCTCAAATGTCTGCCAGAATTATATTAGGTTTTCCTATATGTGAAATTTTTGGTGTTTTTGAAATTATTATTAGTCTAAATAATAATGCTCAGAATTACTAAGGTCTAATATGAAGAAAAAAAAAACCTTTACTAAGAGAATACAAAATTCCAAGAAAGAACGGGATGAAATTTAAACAGAGGGCACACTGTATGTTATGTATTTATTTTAGAGAGTTGTACAAATTAAATTTGAACACCTAGTTATACCTTAACTAATAAACAATATATGAGGCTCTCAATATCAAAGATGGTCAAACGCTAACAAAAGTATCAAAAGCAGTCAGGTGCATATTTGATACTTAATAAAAATGGCGTTTCTTGTTATCTCAACCTTTAGGTTAATTGTTTAAAGTGGCACCGAATATTATGAAACCAAAAATATTTTTTGTAAATATTTTAATTAAAAAGTACTGTTGAGTAAATAACAGCATTTATCGATACTATTCCTGGCCGATTACCTTTCGTTTCCATCCTTCCTTTGACCCATCCTTATGGTACCTACCTAACATCAAAATAGAAGGTATTCAAAATTAGTAGATTCGGATTTAGAACAAAAACCAAACAACATTTTTGACTTGACATAAAATCGGATAAAAAGTGGTGGGAATCGTCGCGCGTCGTGGAAAACATTGTTACATTTATAGTTCATTTTGTGATTCAGTGCCAGAAATTGAAGAATATTTAGATTATATTAAAGGAAGGTATTCATTCCATGTTCCTATCCTTTCTCAAATATTTCCAAATCACAAAACTGAATGAAATTCGTTTGTCATTTACAGTCCGCCTTTTCGTTAACCAGTGCTATTAAAGATTTTCGAAATTTTATCAAAAATAGGTATGGGATCTTTTGGCTATCTTTGTTTCTGAGGGCCTTATACACCCCCGGGGAACATAAATATCCGAATGATTATTAATACAAAAACTCCCGTTGGGTGTTCAAAGTAATTGAATTGTCAGTATCAGAAACAAACCAATAAAGCGACGCTTATTTTGTCAATCAAACAATTTGTTCATATTTTAAATAAATAGGCGAAATCACATTAAAATATGATTTACTCCGTCTATAGATAGACAATGTTCTTAATTGAATCATTTATGAGATTTAATTTTTTTAAATATTTAAATGGTTTTCATGTAAAGTTTGCAAAATGTCGCTTAAATTTAATAGCCTTTCCAGCGTCGACATCTCAGTTCTATTTTTTAAAGGTTTGGCTATTTATGTTGCCGGGGGAGTATATGCAAAAATAATTTCAAAAACAAAACATTGTTTTAAAATCCAGACGCTTTTTTATAACGCTCTATCAACCTATTACTCTCCAAGCACAAGGTCTAGTATTTTTTTTAGAGAGTTATAACGACCTATTAAAATATATTTGTAGAAGAATAAAAAAAACACGTGTCATTTATGTAAAAATTTATGTAAGTTTGTTTTTAACTTTTGTATGACATTATGTATACGTTTTAAAGTTAATTTATTAAATTGTTTAATATTTTATCCGTATTTTAAAAAAAAAAATCAATTTAACACAAATTTACTGATGATATGGATAATGAACAAAACACAAGCTGAATTTTTATTTATTTGGAAGTTCAACAAAAATACGCGAATCATCTGATAGAAAATAATCATAACTTCAATACTTCAAGACACTGGATTAAAAGTACTTCATGTTGAAAATAAAATATTAAAATTAGACAACTTAGAAATCTTAGAAATTAAAAAAGCGATTCATAATAAGAAAACAATAATTAATAACCAAATAAACAATATTTCTTTTAGTCCTCTCCTGGCTTACTACGAAAATAATGATATCAAATTACCACCCGTGTAAGAAAAAACCACTTGATTTATTGGGTCCATGTGTAGTATTTAGAGAACATGATAGAAATAAAATAAAAAGGAATCGATTCATTAGTTACGTAAACCTTGACAAAAAAGCTTGTTTGCTTTGAAACCGGTCGGTGAAAAATAAAAATTAGTGGTTAAAAACAAAGTTGTTGCATTTATTTTATTATAATGAATAACCACAAAGTTAGTGCTTCAAATATAAACTTTAAATTAATTTCAAATTTATTATTTTTGTCATCTAACCTTACCGCCTACTTATTTCGCATGATTTCATGTTTTTTTAAATGTTTTTCTTTCTTTGTACATTATTTCATGATTATTTTGGGTATTTTTTTAATTTTCGGGATAAAAAGTTAGTAACTCATTTTATATTATTAGTATTTAAAGCATTAACTTTGTGGTCAAACCTTTTACTAAATGTTATTAAATATTTGTACATAACCACTTACCGACTTTTCTATGTCTACCGGTTTTGAGAAGTACCCGTCTCTTCGCCAGGACACCAATCAAACCGTCTACTTTTTTTATTAATTCTCAAACAAGAGAATATTTTTATGATTTAATCAGCGCATGTTTGTCCTAATCAGTGCATGTGCTTATTAAAATGCATATCGCGTTGGTTTTATATTTTTGTGCAACAACTATGGTGAAGGTGTATAGTGGGTTTTGCATGTTGGTTTGCATGTTGGTTTAATTGGTGTCCTGAAGAAGAGACGGGTACGTCTCGAAACCGGTAGACATAGAAAAGTCGGTAATTAACTCATTTTACTTCACATCGCTCTGGCTATTTCTGTGCAAAAAATCAAGTCAATCAAGGTATAGACGCGAAGGACGCACAAACACATTTTCGCATTTATAATACTTTTATAGAATCTTTAAAGCCGCCAATGAAAGGTTATGTGCCTTTTATAATTAATACTATATTCCCCGACAGCTTATCTATCTCTTGATATACAAAATCCGGCAATGATCTACCATTTTTGAATCTTTAATTAAAAATGCAATAATTATCTAATTTATATTTGATTTTACTCTAAAAAAGAACACGGTTCGCCATTTCATTTGGTGGATTAATATTACTTAATTTTAAAAATAATGTCGTGTAAATGTCTACCATTTCGAGACATACACTCCTGAGGCCTCACTGTTTTTTTTCATAACTTGTCGAGCCACTGCCTCTGGTATTGCTGCGATCGCAAGATTTACGCGGCAGTGATGGTTGGAACAAACGCACGATGCTAACCATTCCATGCTAGGATTGAAACTAAAATGAAAAACGTTCAGGCAGTCAAAACGGTACCTAACATCGTCTATATAATCAACACATTTTCTGTTAACAATTATTTTTTCCGGCAGAATGCTCAATCCGTTTTAAAATTTCTACGGGACCCTATATGAAAACAATCAGGTACCTATAATAATAATAAAAATTCTTCTTATAAAAATAATATTTGCGAATAAATATAGTTATAATAATTAGATTCCATTAAGATGAGTGGTGCAAAGCCAATTTCACCAAATAAACAAACAAAAAAAACACTTGAGGCAACAGACGTAAGAGTTTGGGAAAGGTTGTTCAAACTTACTCATAAAAGTGAATGTTACACAGTGTATAAAGCAGGGGCGAATCGTCAAAGTAAGCGATTATGCACAACTTACCATTATATTTGACTTTTAATAATAATAATTTATAGTAACCATGTTTATGGGAAAATAAATAAAGTAATTGTTATTTATTATAAATCACCGTTTATATATTTCTACAAAAAAATATCTATGAAGTGCGCCTAGCGCCGGCGCCCAGCCCATTCTTACTGAACGATGAAACTAGCCGATTACCTCAGCTTATTCTTCCATACAAAAAAATACACTGTATTTTTCGTCTTTAACCCAAAAAGTTTTAGTACTAAAACAAACTTGCAGTTTACAAATATTTTTAGAAGATTCTCTATTTGGAAACTAGTATTTCTAACATTATTTCCGAAGGACTATTTTTCTTTGATGGGATACCGTTGACATATTATGTATCACATAGGACAGGTGGCGTTCGCAGTGGCCGTTTTAGGCATTATTTTTTTTTTTTATGACTAGACAATATTAAATTTCTAGTAACCCTAACGGGTTTTAAAAATTGTAAATAAATATAAAAAAAAAGAAATCAGCCAGTGCTCACGTCTTGACAGTACTGTCAATGACAGATCATAATGGAAATATCTGCGGAATGTCATTGTGGTATTTGTTAATAAACTTTTGTACAAGTATTGTATTCAAATAGTGTAGAATAAAGCTACGTTTATCGCGTGGTTTATAATAATTGTTGTTTGAGTTGATTTTCACAGAACCACAAAAAAAGTCATTTATAATAACATTACTTACATGTCATATAAGTACTTATATGTAGTACAAATTAATGAAAATTTTTAATAGATTACCTATAAAATAAATCACGGCTCGCCACTGGTATAAAGTGAGCAATAAAATCAACCAATGGCAGATCATAAGTCCTGTTAATGCCAATACTTCAATATTTACTTCTCAAAAATGTTTTTCCTCTTCGTTGCCATAAATGAAATCCAGCCTTCTCTACAAACATTTGGACATACTTAAAATATAGTTAATATTATTTTCATTAGAGAGGATTACCTACCTTATATAATTGTGAAAGTAGAAATAACTGATTGGTAAAAAAAAAAGAATTATTTGCAATAACGGTAAAAACAAACATGTTAAGAACACTGCAGTATAATAGAATAGTGACGATTTTTTCTATCATTGTTATCAAAAACCTTTTTCATTTTGTGGTATGACATTTAACGCTTATATGTTTATACATTTGTATATGTATTATTATTGTAATTAAAGTAGTTTATGCAAATTTAAAACAGATTTTTTTTTCTTTATTAAATCATAAAAAAGAAATTTGTACTGACAGGAGTTACAACAAACTTGTTTTGGGCAGAAAAATATTTACATAAAGGCATGGTAATAATAGTAACAAGTAATATTATGTACATTAAACTGAAAAAACAAAGCAAATTCAGCATAAAACACAAAGAAATTCAAACAGAACATAATGATAAACATTTATATATGGTAAGAAATATCCGATGTAAAAGAATAAATAAATTTCACCTTCCACATACCTCCTCAAGTAGTAATTCTTTAAATTGATCTAGTAATTTTTTGATGTTCTTTAAGACTCCGGAAGCCTGTTGTACACACTACAAACAAGGTACAGCAGAGACCTTAGATCACACCTTGTCGTGCGTGATCCAGGTACATTAATATTTTGACTCTGTCGCGTATTATACCGGTGGACGTTACAATTGAAGGTGTAGCCAATATTAGTGAGAGAGTTTACGCCCCGAAGCACCGTTTTTGCTATCTCAAAATACGGTATGGCTAAAAATGGGAAGATATCAGTAAGTTTGTAAATGTCTTTGACATGAGTTCCATTGGTATACCGTATATGTTTTTTATAGCTCTATTTTGTATAAATTGTATTACTGATCCACACTTTTTTGTGGCGAATCCCCATAGATAATGCTTCATAGAACGACAGTTTGAAATCATGTTCTGAAAAATGAGCGTTGTCGCGTCAACGTTACCGTGCTAAACGCGTAGTAGAGTAAAAAAGACTATCTGTCTATGCCAGTTTACTGTGAAGTCAAAGCTGTCTGTCGCGCTTTTTTACGTTACTTCACATTTACTCACTGCAAGTTAAGTTCCGGAACCAGAGTTGAATGGAACACAAGATGAATGTCGCGTCTAGTGTCTTTATATACAATGGTTAAGAAAAGAAAAATTTTTCTGTCAAAATCTGTCGAAATAAACAAACGTATAAAAGTCTCTCTTCATATAAAGTTGATATTTCAATGTGAAAGCCAATTCCGATAACTTAATATATTAACAGTATTTTTTACCATTACGAAGACCAAAGACTTAAATGTAAACTATTTACATCAGCAACATTAATAACTGTGGGTATGTAATTTACGATTGCAATGTTTAAATTTAACAAATTCACTATAAAAATCACTGTCATTATTATTGCCACATAATATTTTATATTGCAAGACGACCGTAGACTAAAATAAAACTTGTTATCATAGACAACAGAAAATATATTACGATGGTCAAAATATAATAAATGTGGACAACCATAGACCAAACTGACAAAATTGAAATATTCAACTTAAATTAAATTGGAAAGTGAAATGGACTGTGCAAAATGCACTAGTTGTATTATTCAATGAGATGGAATCACATGTGGTAAAGAACTTCACTTCTACTGCGTCAGCATGAAAGTAATTAACTTTCGTAAGATTTGTTATTCTACTTCTATATATATATATATATATTTTTTTTAAATATATTTAATTCTAAATAATAGAAGTGAGCTCAGTGTAAATTTGTTGAACCTTCGATCAAATCACCAGTATTTTCTGAAGAAGGGCAGCACATTGTAAATCTTACACTTCAAATGAAAAACTAGATGAGATTTCAATAAAAAGTACACCCTTGGCAATAAAAGATAAGTTGGCTTCGAACAAAGGTGAGCTGTTAAATAAAATCAATTAAAACTATTAACAATTACTTAGAAAATTTTTGGTGTTTGAAAAATGTTATAATGATCTACATGATCTGTTATTAGTAAATTGGCATTTATCCTCGTTTTAAATAATGTTGTGAATAATTTTATAGATTGTCAATAATTGGTAAATGAAATAAACTTTATGATTCTATTAAGACCACCAGACTTAGATATACTTTCCACACGAAATTATTTCGAACAAATTGTGCTCAGTTCTCTCCGTTGCGTTAGTGCGATTTCATCTAAATGCAAAAAAATTAACGATCTTTTTAATATAATAATAATTTGCCTGCTTTGATTAAATCGAAAATTTTGTCAAGTACAAAATATTAAGTTATCAGCGAAAAATATTTTATTTTATTTTATTTGGGAAATCAACAGTTCTACATACATATTTTTAGTAAACAGACAGATATAGTGTATAAACTCAGAACTCATAACAGATTTCCACATAGTATACAAAGTTAGTAAAGAAAATATATTACATGTCAAATGAATACATACAATTTATACATATAAAAATGTTATTTTCATGTACTCAATAATCAAAGATTTTTTTATATTTATTTTAAGCACATTAAGTTACTGTCAATTGGGTGGGATAAGGACAAGAATGCTTGAAGAGAGGATAAGGAGAGGAGAGGAGATGTACATATTTATTATTATTATGTCTACTAAGTTACATAATACGTTTTTGGTGTAAATTTTAAATCTGACACAGTGATGTTTGTGTAATCTATATTTTAAAATTTTGTATTGTACATTGAAAAAGTCCTACGAAAAAAAGCATTTTTAACATACGATGTTTTACTTATTGGTACATAAAAAGGTGGTACCGTCTACAAATCCTGGCTGGCACATGTATTGTTATTAAACCAAGCAGCTCTGTACAGTCAACCATTCCTGTCATAATTTTGTAAAGCAGTAGTTAGTCCGCACACACTCTGCGGTATTGTAAAGAAATGTTTGAATAAGTCATTCATATGCTACTTATTTCTAAATTGGTGAATATGCATTTCTATATTTGTTAGTAAAAATATGTATGTATTTTTAATTTATTTATTTTCAGTGTTATTCACGCAGATATTATTTCAAACTTTATACCAATTAAATTGCGTACTTTTGAATAATTTCTATTGTTTATAATAATAAAAATGCGTATATAGTTTTATTCCACTTTTATTGATAAATTTTTACCAGTGACTGGGTTTTGTCGTGACTGACATCGTCATAGTGGTGGGAGACTAAAAATTTGGTCTATGTATACATTTGACAACGTATGTCGAGTCCGCTAGTAAACTATAAAAATAAGAAATGAAGAAAGTATTTTTTTTTTTTTTTTACAAAAATAATAATATGAGCAACAATGATTCGTAGCCGATATGATATAAAGGCAATGCTCGTTATGATAAAACAGATAATGATCTTTCTAATCTGTGCATAGATTTGAATAACAAGATAAACCTTTCTGAAGAAAGTTATGAAAAATTGTGTTCTTTTTACGTTCCGCGGTGCGATAACATTATCTCCCTATTTTAAGAGGTTATACGATGGCTGAGAATTTTTCTTAACAGATATTTGAACTTTGTTTTTATGTCACTGATGCCTCCCGATAATATAAAAAAAAACAACTGCACGTCAGATTGTTTATGCCTAAGTAAAACCGACAAAACCAACTTTTCTTAGTCCGGATTTCACCCCAAAACTGAACCGATTTGGTGGTAAGTAAGATTATCCATATGAAATTTTTTGTCTAAGCAAACTTTGGGTTTTCTAAAAATAGCTATCATAGAAGGTGCAATTGAAATAAAATACAAATAAAGAAAATACGTTATAATTTCTACCTCAACACAAGATCTGGTCTATCATTAGTGATTGTTTAAATTTAGAAAGACTTACACCAAAAAAGTCCAGATCTTGTCTCGAATTTACAATGCGACACAATCGGGACATTGGTGCATGAAAGCCACAATTTTTGCTGATCAAGGCACATTATTATTTCGCAACGCAATTACATACATAAAAATGTTAACTATACTTTTCATATTATTTTCAGTAAGAAAACTGTATTTTACATAAATCTGCCTGTTTTCATGCTGACTATCGCGATATTGTAGTTATGCATTATAATTTTTTGACATTTAGTTGATTAAAATCTCAGCATTTTCAACTTGAACTTATGTTAAATCTGTTTTTTACTACACGGTATATAAAATGTTCACGTGATAAAATAATCAACCCTATTTGTTCACCATCGTTCCATGTCCCCTCCCTAGATACTAGATAAAGCACTCGGCGTCCACAAACACCTTCTCAAAGATGGCAGATAAAAAAGGGCTTTTTTAGGGGTTTTGAATGATTAAACAATGAAAAATATAAAAAAAAACGATAAAGACCCGCCTATTGTTTATTTCTATCGTAAATAAAAAAATCACTGCCATACCGCCATAATCCAGGGAGTAAATACGGGATACGTTTGTTTGAAGAAAAGTCAGACCGCGTTTCTTCTTAATATTTAAGGTCAAATCTTACTAGAGAAAAAAATAATTTTTTACTGTTTTGTATGAAACAAACCATACTACAGCTAAGCTACGCTGCGCGGCAGTCCAAACCAAAATTTCCACGGAGAGCCGCTGAAGTGCAGCGACGCCGTAGTGCTATTTGACCTTTGAAGCAACGAGTAAGCACGATTATTTATATTTGTTTTATCGACACATAACTGCAACTCCAATCAACACATCGTACATCCAAACATGCCTGTATGCTGCGCGTCTAGTATTCACATATAATTCAATGACAGTATTAAAGTCAATGGATTAACTGGTTTTATGACCTATCTGCCTCGTGGTCAAACAGTCAGTGCGTTTGCTTACGACGCAAGAGGTCTCGAGTTTGATTATCGATATGATAGACATGTAATATTATTTTTTGAATGCGATTAACAAAAAAAAACAGCTATCAACATTCGCATAGAAAATCATTTTAGCCGTTCTTTCACTGTCCATTCGCTCCACACGTCCAAACCAACCCAGCACCTCTTTCCTGCTTTGGTCAATACAACTAGCCTCAGCCTTACATAATGCACGGATCTCGACATTTGCATTTAAAGAGACATTTGCATTTTGACAGCATTCGGCCTGAGTCACAGGACTGATACCAGATACACCTCACCTTAATGAAACAATAATGATCTAAATTTGGTGGTGGTGTATCAATGCAGTACCCTATGCACCATTAGGCGCGGAAAGGAAATAATAAATATAAAAAAATCTGCTATTGACTGTTTTAAGAGATAATTCTGAACACTGAGAGATCATAAGCTTTGTAAAATACCTTGTCTTCCATATTCTCAACTGTTTGTTTTCTTTTGACAAAATATCTTTTTTAAAAACTATTTTATTTATATTTTTTTTTATTTATACATTTGTGTACACGGCGTTGTGTGTTCTATTACAAAATTATAATACAAGAAATAAATAATTTTATTTATTACTGAGTTGTTTTATACATTGTACTGTAACCGTGTGATTTATTATACTTGATATTTAGGTAAAAAAAAGTTAAAGTAATAATCTAGAAATACCAAAAACCATACATTCTTGATTTGTTGGTATTGTTGCAATGTCAATTGAATGCTCTAGGTGTAATATAAACTGTCTCATGCTTAGAGCTCAGGGGTTCTCAACAATTTGAAATAAAATAAAAAATAAAATAATAAACCCTTTTAAAAAATAAAGTACAAAAATGAAAAAAAACTATACAAATCATAAATTTAGTCAAACGTTTATATATTTTCCCTTTTTTCAAATTAACATAAATATTTAAACAGCCGTCAGAATTCTTAAATAGCAAGCAATACTGTTTACAATGTGGGTTACACATTAAATTTTCATATATTTCAACGTCTTATTCTAATTACGATGCCAAAAAAGAGACCAAGCTCTTGGGAAGATTTATTTATTATGCTTAATTAAGGATGTAATACAATATATCTTCTTATACGCCTTATTTATCTTCCAGATGTAAATAATATTGAAACCAAAGTTAAGATTATTCTCAGAGTTTCATTTAAATGTAATTTCGGTGTTATGGACTGCTAGACAAACAAGGGATGTATAATTTGGTTTGTATGCGATGCCGAGCACGATTTTCAATACGTGCCGAGACATGCAATTTAAGGAAATAATCTACGCATCTCTACTTTGTATATACCCACAACTGTCATGGACCTTTGTCTGGCTTAAGCCTTTCCACCCCCGTCAAACGAAATTATTAATTAAATTAAAATTCGATTCGACGCTAATTTTGTTTCGAAAACCTTCTCTTATTTTACTCACCACCATCATCATACCCCTGTCCTCACCCGATGGTGCATAGGGTACTGCACTGGTACACTAGATGTAGCGTATATCGACGATCTGTTTTATGGAGGTAAGGTTAACAGCTGTACGCTGCATCGTCGAGTTTGACAGCTGCCCGTGTGATGATGAAACACATAAAAATGTACGTCACTATGCGTACATATCCATATACACAAACCTACACAAGTATACTAAACACTCACTTTCATTAACTTACACTTCTAAAAATTAAAATAGCGGAATCAAATAACTGGCCATTTTCAAACAAACAAAACAAACAAACCATCACGCCGTTTCCCCGTAAGGGTAGGCAGAGAGGATAGAACGCCACAACACTCTATCTTTGCATACAGATCTCGCTTCCTCTACATTCATACACTTTCTCATGCACGCGCGCCGATTATTCCGACTTTTGACATGTCCATCTTTAAGTATTTGTTGGATTTGGTCATGCCATGTCTTTCTCGGTCTTCCTCTATTTCTGCATCCTTCAACATTCGCATTGTAAATATTCTTAGCCGTTCTCTCGCTGTCCATTCGTTCTACATGTCCAAACCAGCGCAGAGCTCCTTTCTTGATTTTGTCGAAAATGCTTGTCTCAGCCTTACATAATGTATGGATCTCAACATTTGTGCATCTATCGTACATAGTTTTAACACACATTTGCCTGAGAGATCGCATTTCATTTACATTTTACATTTTTTTTTTTTTTTTTTGCACCACAACAGGCCAGGAGGCCTAATTACAGTGGTGAATTACATCACAGAGCACCCAGGCTTGAGAAAAATCACATTTTTTTAAAATTTTTGTGTTCTCACCGGGAATCGAACCCGGAACCTTCCGTGCGTGAGTCAAGCGTCTTGACCACTACACCACGGAGGCCGCCAGCATTTCGACAGCATTCAGCCTACTTTCATCCCTGTTTTTCCAAGTCCATACTTCGCTCCCATACATCAGGGATGGGACCAGGACTCCATGGCTATTTTCCATATTCAATATTTATTGTACGATCATTAAAACTCAAGCTGGGGAAAAAAGCCCTAACCATCAACGAGGCAGACTAATCTTCTTTTGTAAAAAAAACTATAACATTACGTTTTTCCGAAACATCATCGTTTCATAAGATGGCGATGGTTTTCGTTAAAAACTATGTTACAACTATATGAAAGGTACACGTCAAATATTTAAAAAAATATATTTTAATTCCATTTTTCTTAAGGATGGGGTCACGGTTTACAACAATTGTAATATTAATTAGGTAACGAATAACGAGTAAAGATAATTAAGGGTTAAGAACTGTCAGTAGGGTTGCAGCGACTCACATTTTGCTGGAAGGTGTGATTCTATAAAATGTTGCAAACGCCTAGTTGCATTCAACCGGCAACACTACTGACTACTGACTAGTCCAACTCGTTAGCGCCCGCGTCGCAAGCCCCGGGCAATGGGATCACACTTATAACAGTGTGATCACAGCAGATAACTAGAGGATACAAGGCGAGCTTCTGGCGCCTCAAAACCAACCCAACCAGCTAAGGGAAGGTAACCAGGACGGAAAAATATACCAGAGAAGGCAACGGGAAACCACTGCTATCATATTTTCCCAGGAATCACTATGGCGAGTACACCCAATAAGCAGTTGTCATGGCTGCGGAGTAGCGCAGGACCAAGATGATTTCGCTGTAGTGATCGTCAACGTCTGGAGGACCAGACAAGGCACCGCAAGAAGAAGAAGAAGAAATAACCAGTTGTTAAAATTAATTTTATACATCCATTTAAATAAAATATATTTCATTACATTTATTTAATCAGCAGGTAATGAGAGGTTAACATTGGTTGAAAATACTCCTATTACCCTTCCCCCACTATTTTATGTTGTGATGTACCTACCTTTAACGAGCATTACGGATTATTCCTCCGCAATGTGACTAGAAAACGAAACAAGCCCTTATTCGGTAATCCCCTCTTCATAACAATAATGAAAACAAAAACTAGTAGATATTACATTTAACCCGTTAAGTACTAATGTTCGCATTTAGAATATCTCAGATTTTTTCCTCTAAAAACTTATATTGTTATTTCATATAAAATCTCACGATAACAAGTTTATTTCATTGACTCTTAAATTGCTTTGGTAAATAATTCCTTTGCTCGCGGTGATGTAACATCGTGTTAACACAAGCAAAATACGGAATTTTTTATAGTTCAGACATTGAAAAAAAAACATAGACAGTTGTTAATAATAGTTTAGAGACATACTGTTTAATTATTTAATTTCCATAATTTGTTAAAATAAACTTGTTATTTAACCATGTTATGCGTGTGTCCCTCATCATTGTCAATTACTGACTAAATCTGTTTCACATAAACATCGGCTTTAGAATTAAGTCCCTGTCTTCTTTGTTATGAGTTCTATCTACGTGCTCTCTCTTACACAGATTTATTGCTGTATTGAAATCACGTTCATTTTTTGCGTAGCAAGGATAAAGTATTTATTTTTTTTAAATCCAGCATAGCAATACAAATTTTACATTCCAAACCCGATGTGAAAATCTCCAATGGAATATTTAAAAAAATGCAACTTTATAATTTAAAACGTTATCTTGATACATAAAGTCTTGTATCGTATGTAGACTAGTGTGACATCACAGCCACACAAGAGTTAAATTTTATTAATAAATATATTAATAAAATAAAAAGATGGATAATTTACTTCTGTTCTGAGATACGTACATTGAGACCGTCGTGAAAATAAAAAAGCGCTATTTTTAAATATTTTTTTTTTTTTTTTTTAAGGAAACCTTTCGTATTAGGCGTTTGAATCGTGACTATAAGGTTAAAAGACGCTCGATTTCCTATGTAAGGAGTTTTACTGGAGAGTGCCTACCGAGTCAAAAACACTCGTCTACAGTTCTAGTTCTATTTTACACACAGAACTGTAATTTTCATTCCACTCAAAGGAAGACAGTCATACATTTCTCAGTAATATTGACGAAACGCCTAGTTTCACAGTATTCGCCTTGTGTTCAGTACAAATAGGATGTACGCCGTAACAAATAAATGGTATCTTTCTTTCTTATATAATATTTAAATCTTCATCATTTCTTATTGGGTTGAATCCAGTACCTGCTTGTCTATTTTAAAAAATACTGAAAATATTATTGACAAAAAATAATTCTTCTAACGAGTAACTTGTGGCAATAATTTTTCGACGTGTTACGAGGCACAATGCCAACATTTTGTCAGTTAAGACGTTAAGACCATTGAATAGATGTTAAATATATCTGTGTTTAAGACAGTAGCGCAGTTATTTGAAGTTTTAAAATATTCGGTTATAATTCATGTTAATAATAAATAATTTAAGTAAGCTAATATGAGTTGAGTAAGTGAAAAAGAAAAGACATTGGATATCCAGGTAAATTGCCTTATTACAGTTCATTTTTATTAAAAGCATCATAATATGTTTATGAGTCAATCAAATAAAATAAAATTACATCAACAATGCCGGAAGAATTTTGCACTATGAGCTGTTGCAATATTTGTGATAATTAAAATGATCTAAATGAATTGATTATGTTAATCAATTGATTAAATAATTATCATAAACAACATACAAATGTGCGCAGAATATTATTACAATCCATTTTGTTACGTAATAAAACGTCCATCTACTAAAAGAAGCGGTTATATTTTGCAAATAATTTTAATATTAAATTATATTTAATGTTATAGTTCCTATGGTCTAATTGCACTAATTTTGCTTGTGCTTCCGAATTCTTTTTTCAGTGAAAATACAATTGTCAAAAAAAATTTTTTTTTTCAAATATGCTCTGTAAGTTGAAAAAACTACTGTAATAATATGAAGTTCCATTAACAATTTGTGACGCAAAAAAGGCAACAGTAAAAAAACATTAAAAATTCGTCTGTTTTTGTTTAAACTCTCGTATTAGAGATAAAATGATATTATAAAATACGTACTTTTATCGTGTTAAAAAAATGAATGAACAAGTGTGTCAACAATGTTTGAGTATGTCCAAATGCTTGCAGACTGGCTGGATTTTCTCCCTTGGGAGTTATTCATATTTAAATTTACCAACGTGATAAAGGTTTCAGCTCTTTTACTTCACAAGGGTCAACAGATGGAAAAGTTAAGGAAATGTGGATCTTCAAACATGGGCAGAATGGTGAATGTTACACAGTGTGTATAGTGGCCACTTAAACCAGCCAGTGACAGGTCATAAGCCCTGTAAATGCCTAGACCTGGATGTTACCTTCTCAAAAAAAAATTCCCTCTCTGTTGAAATAAATTTAAATATGAATAAGTATGTATTTGAAAGAAACATTTTTCGGTTTTAGTATGGGGTACAAACTTTAGTTAGACTGGTAACTATACTATTATTTGAAAAAAATATATATTATTGTTATTTAGCTTTATTTAAAATCGGATAAATTAAGTATTTTAAATTAATTTATTGAATATTTATTTATAGGCGATTAAACAATGGAGTATCTTGCTCAAGATGCAAACTTTTCTCTCGATTTACAATCGCCGAATTCTCACATAGATATAAAAGCAAGCCCGTTTATGAAGATTTTTGGAATGTAAGCAAAAAATATTACTGACGTAACATAATTTGTATTTCATCTTAAACTTTTAAAATTAAAATTTACAGAAAAAGTCATTTAATGATTCAGTTTACATCATTGAATTGTTGGTCGGTTTCTAGTCAATCAACGTACCTTTTGGATATATTATAACAACTCATTTAAAATTATATTTAACAATGTGCCAAATATTCTATATTTATTTATTATGCAAACGTACCAAAACTCCAAACTCTTCAAACTCGCACGAACATAGCTGAAGCCATTTTTATGTATAAAACTTTAAATAACATGATAGATTGCCCTAAGATTCTATCACTCACCGAGTCCTAGTAACGCAGACCAGAAACCAATATCTATTTAAAATTTCTAAATGTTCCACTAATTTTTTTCAAAATTCATTTGTAAATAGAATTTGTAATATTTGCAATCATAAATTAAATTTCATTGATATGAATAACATATCTCGAACTTCCTTTAAAAGTTAAATTAAAAAAAAAAACAAGTTGTGATGTTGCGCCTTGAATCCGCAGCCTGTTGAAATGTGCAGTTCTGTATGTAGGCACATAATAAAAGTACACTGTATGGTCAACTAAAGTTGTATTATATATTATAATGTGCAACTGTGTGACCAATATTCAAAAGTAAATGTGTATATTTAAAAAAATATATATTACATTTACATCTTTTGTAATATTATAAGTTGTGTATAATTATTAATTTTGTATTATGCATAATTTTTATGTGACAACTTTGACAATAAAAATATTATGTAGAAGCCTCTAATTGGACTTTATGATAAAAAAGTTACCGACACATACAATTTCATTCTGATGGACTTTCTCAAAAAAAAAAAAAAATTGGTTCAGTTTTGGAGTGTTGGAATCGATATACGAAACTTAAATTTTATCGACTTAAGTTAAGCATAATCGGTCCGACGTGCAGTTGTCTTTTTTGCACAGTATCGGGAAAGCATTCGCGAGAGAGTGACAGAAAAACTATCTTCAAATAGCTATTCATCAATTTACTCTGCCACCTTGTATTATTTTAATAATTTAAATAAATAATTTTAACTGACCGTGTTTATCTTTTCATTTCAGAATATTCTTCTCTTTTTATAGCGCTGTTTTAATTTTGAGCACGTGTTTTGATTTGTGGGAAACATTTATTAAAAAAGGTAATTAAAAAAAAAATTATTGTTTTCAAAAACATTTTTCACTTTGTGGTGTGACATTTTATACTTATTTGTTTATAAATTTGTATAAACCACGTTAATTTTTTAAATTTATTTTTATATTTTTTTAATTTTTTTAAATTTAATTTTTAATTTTTTTACTTTTTTTATTTTTTTATTTGGGAATTTATAAATTAAATTGTTTAAATTGCCCAAATTTCCATATTGGAAAAACTTCACGTAAATTTAAAGTTAGAATCAAAGAACATATAAGATGTCTGAGTAATAATAATTTTTCAGAATTCCCAAATCATCTTATATCCGAAAACCATGAATTTAATCAAGAAACGGGTGTAAAATTTTGCATGTCAATAAAAATGGTTATCGGTTAGATAATTTAGAACAATAAGAAATTAGCCAAGCCATTAATCAAAAACTTCAAATAATCAATTAAATTTAACTTCGAGTCCTCTTTTAAAACTATTCCCGTTATGATTTATTTTATCTTCTTTCTCTCTTTTTCTTTCAATTTTCTGTCTCTTTCATACAATATTTTATTATATAAATAGCAACGCGTGTAATTATAAGTTAGTTTAATTCCTGACGATGAGGTAGTAACCTCGAAGCCGGTCGAAGTATAATTTTAAAAAATAAAAGTGCTTAATACAAATTTATAAACAAATGAGTGTAATAAAAAAATTAATCAAATAATACACATTTTTTTCTTAAATTCTCTTAATGCTTTCACATTTTATTGTGGACTTTTTTTAACAACTCTAAAATAATTGAAAATAGGAAACAAGTTATGGTGAACCAGAGGCAAGCATGTTTTGAATATCCCGGACATCTACATTATCGAATATTAAAAATCGAATACAATTTAAGAAAAATTAAAAAACTAATTAATTAAACTTCTATGGATTTTACATCGTAAAAAAGTTAAATGATCACATCATCATGCCGTCGTGATAACTGAAAACACATGATAATTGATTTCACCTTCCTAGCCATTTCATTGAAATAAATTGTAAACTGGATATAAAAAAAAAAAATGATTATATGAATTCGAGGTACAATCAATTTGTACATTTTATTGTAGAAGGAGATACTTTATACACACATTGGGAATGTTATTTTTTTCTTCAGTAAAATTGGTTGGAAAAAATAACTGTAAACTCGTCAAGTGCACTAAAAATATATTTTTTAAATAAGTAAAATAACTTATAATACATGTAAGATATGAAGTATAATATGTTGCAGTTACCACAACGATATATCTGTATGCGAGAGGTAAATAACAGTATCTCCAAAACTCCAATTTTTCAGGAGAGACATAATTGACTTTTTATGCTTTAAACATATGGTATTTTTAAAAGGGAGGCTTTATTTTATATTTTATTTTATTTTTGCACTACAACAGGCCAGGAGGCCCAATTACAGTGGTGAATTACATCACAAAACACCCAGGATTGAGAAAAATCATATTAAACTTTTGTGTTCTCACCGGGAATCGAACTCAGAACCTTCCGTGAGTGAGTCAAGTGTCTTGACCACTACACCACGGAGGCCGCCTAAAGTTTATTCTTTTAAATAATGTATTAATAATATTTATATATTTTTAAAGATATTTCTTGATAAAACTAAATTGTTGATGATTAAGATAAAATTATATGTAAGATTATCAATAAAACTTCTTGACTATTAACAAAATTATTTAAAAAAACAGTCCTTAAGATGCTTTCTTAGGCGAAAGCGCTCGTTGGTCAAAATTAAATGATGCATTATTTATTATATGATCTTAATGCTATGGTATTTTCTTTTTAGTTTTAGACAATGCTCAAAATAGAGATGAATTTGTTCACCCCTAAATATACTTATTTATTTATACGCCCAATGGGCTTTTACATTTATAAGCAATGTATTTAAGTGTAACATAAGTATATAAATGAAGTTGAAATATTATAAATATTTAAAGCATTAACTTTGTGTTCAAACATTTAACCAAATGTTATTAAATATTTGTATCTAACCACTTACCGACTTTTCTATGTCTACTGGTTTTGAGACGTACCCGTCTCTTCGTCAGGACATCATTTAATCCAACACGCAAAACCCACTATACACCTTCACCAAAGTTGTTAAACAAAAATATAAAACCAACACGACATGCATTTTAATAAGCACATGATTATGACAAACACGCACTGATTACATTATGAAAATATTATGTGTTGTTTGAGAAATAGTTGAAAAAGGTAGAGGGGTCAGAGAGAGAGGGTGGGAGGAGGAGGCCAGTTAAGCTCACCTACATGGTGAAGGTGTATAGTGGGTTTTGCATGTTGGTTTAATTGGTGTCCTGATGAAGAGACGGTCACGTCTCGAAACCGGTAGACGTAAAAAAGTTGGTAAGTGGTTATATACTAATATTTAAAAACATTTATGAAGAAGTTTAAATATTTATATAAAGACAAACGAAATATATCATTTTTACCATACTCGTTACCTAGCCGGAGTAGTCTAGATATTGGTAAGTTAAAAAATTTTTGGCACAACATCAAATGTATGGGAAAACAACAAATCCAAAGGTTTTTTCCATGATATAAAAAACACTCTTTTATAATTATCACTAAAAAATATGTTATTTATTAATCATAAAAATATTTTTATTAGTATAATATAGGTCACCACCGGAGTTCCTCAAGGTTACGTCTTTGGACCGTTCCTTTTTATGACCCTCATCGACTTCATCTTAAGAAAGTCAATTCCACTAGATTGAGGAATATCCATCTCCTCCTCCCAAAAACTCTGCGACCCAGAGTTTGCCGATGATGCGGTTATAATTGACGATTCAATCAAGGGTCTTCAGGCCACTGTAGATAACCTAAATAGGTACTCCGCATGCATGGGTTTAAAAATCAATATTGCAAAAACCCATGTACTGTGTAACACTTCATACCTTGATGCCCTAAATCCCCTCACTCTGTCAAACAAGGTCATCGAAAGGGTCGAGAGTTTCAAATACCTGGGAATATATATGTTACGGAAAAAGGCAGCTTTAAAAAAGAACTAGGAGGGCGGCTAGGAATAGCAGGCGCCACATTCAACAGTATGAAGGCTGTCTGAAGATCGGATAATAGCAAAATACTCAGTTTTGAGAATAGGTGTCTCAGAAAAATCTTGGGTGATACGGTTGGCTTGAAAATGTATAGCGGATGCCTCCCGAGAGCCTTAACCACGCTTGCCTACTTTACAAGGCATCGGGTTCTCCTCGAGGTCCTGGACGTCCACTGCTGACTGGTCGACAGTTGCAGGTCCAGGAACCACGGGACGCGAACTTGACTTAGGAGGATGCACAGGAGCTGGCAGCCGACAAAGATGCATGGATGATCTTCGTGGACACCATATGCTACAACTAGGGAGCGGCCATGGAATGATGATGATAATATAAATAAACGATTAAAAAAAAAATGTTAATAAGTTGCCCATACGTACATCAAAAATCGGATTTAACTTTTCTGAATTTATTGTCATACAAAATAAAAGTAAAATGTTTTTTTTTCAGGAAACAGCAAATTTTAATCTTATGGTTTTTTTTGTAAAAAAACTAGTAGGTAGTTATTTGTATGTAATACCGTAGTATTTTTCTCTAAAACAAATTATTAGCAGATTTTGTCTTACTTTTCTTAGTATTGTATGTTTTCTTACTGTCTTTTACATGTACTGTGGTGTGGAGTTATAAAAAAATAGTATTAAAGAAATTATGAGTTTATGCAATTTACCTCATAAAAAATGATTTAATCTGAAAAATATTTTTTTTATTTTCATAATTATACATTTTTACAGTTTTAATATTTCAAATTTTTACTAAAATTAAAATCCCACCAAGCCACTTTCTGTATCTTGTTTGTGGAGATTATATTTATGCTAACTTATATAATATTATCTACATCTATCATCATCATCATCATCAGCCGTCTCTTGTCCAATGTTGAACATAGGCCTCCCCCTTTAGTCTCCATATTTCCCTATCCTGAGCCAACCGCATCCAACCACTTCCTATAACTCGTCTTATGTCATCAGACCACCTTGTCTGAGGCCTGCCGACACTTCTTCTACCCGTTCTGGGTCGCCATTCCAGGACTTTTTTGGTCCATCTAGAGTCTGTGATTCTGGCTATATGACCAGCCCAGCTCCATTTCTGGTTGGCAGCCCTATGGACCACATCGGCGATCTTTGTTCTCGCTCTAATCCATGTATTGGTTTTTTTGTCTCTCAACAAAATACCCAGCATTCTCCTTTCCATGGCTCTCTGTGTCACTGATAATTTGTGTAAAAATTTTTTCGTGAACACTTGAAAGTTTCACAGCCATATGTCAGTACAGGGAGAACACAAGCATCAAAAAGTTTCTTCTTTAACTACATCTATAAAAACAACGAATTTTGATATCAGATATAATTAACAGCCGGAAAGATCAGAATATACATATATATGAAAATAATTATATGTATATATATATATTTTTTTAATTTAAAAAAAAAGTTTCTAAATAGTAATAACTCAAACTTATAATATTCGGAGTTACCATAGTTTACCTCTCGCATACAGATATTTGTATCTATTGACCTATTTATATTTAATGAAAACACCTTTATGTAATTGATTTCAGGTAAAAAGTCTACGAGCCATTTATTAACAGCCTTTTCTCTTTATAAAAACTATCATCTTCTGACCACTCTAAGTAAAAACTCTAATTCGTTGGCTTGCATTAATGGAATCAGAGTATTATCTATGTTTTGGATAATTTTAGGACATAGATACGTCACAAACTTTAATATTTCACTACAAAATGTTAATCAAGCTTCAATAGTAAGTACTGATACAATACTGTTTTTCAGATATTTTGTAATATAAATAATAAAAAAGTGTACAGAAAATAAAACCAATGTTAAGAGTTGTAAAGCGGATGACAATAAATTTTTGATAGTTTGTAAATGTTCACTAAAAAAAGTACATTAAGTGTCTTTGGCACGTGTTATCCACGAGGAAGCATATTTTTTTAGATGTTTTATTTATTTAACAAATTACAAAAGGGATGGAGAATACCTTAAAAAAGGGAATATGGACGTCTAGGCATTTACAGGGCTTATGACCAGTCAATGGCTGGTTTAAGCGGCCACTTTACGCATTGTGTAACATTCACCATTTTGCCTATGTTTTAACATCCATATTTTTTCAATTTTTTCATTTATTGATTTGAGTGAAGTTAAAGAGCTGAAACCTTTATTGTTGTGAAGATATTCATTTGACTGAATTATTGTACATACTTGGCAACGCCTGAAAACCATTTTCCAATTTTATCTTCTTCTTGAACCAGTTGGTTTTATTACAATATTTGAGTTTGTCCAAATGTTTGTAGACAAAAGACTGGATATCACCAACTCGGGAGTTGTTAAGATTAACAAATTACAACAGGGATGGAGAATACCTTAAAGAAGGGAATATGGAAGTCTGGGCATTTACAGGGCTAATGACCTGTCAATGGCTGGTTTAAGTGGCCACTTTACACATTGTGTAACATTCACTATTTTGCCTATGTTTGAACATCCATATTTCTTCAATTCTTCCATTTATTGATTTTAGTGAAGTCAAAGAGCCGAAACACTTATTGTTGTGAAGAGATTCATTTGACTGAATTATTTCACATATTACACATGATTTATTTGTTATATATACGTCCTAAGACAATAACAACAGGTATCTGATGAAATATATGTACAAGAAACTGAACAAAAAGAACATTAAACCATGTCAACAAACAAAGGCAGGAACAAACATGGAATTTTATATATTTAAAAACAAGATCAACATATACGAGTAAGTTTTCGAGCTAACCCAGCTGTTTTTTAAAAACTAAAAATCAATCAAATAAAAAACTATTGACGGGTAATGACTTGAAGTGTGGTCTACTTAAAATATGAAAGCGGGAGGGTTTCATTTATTACTTAACTAGCCGAAAAATAGAACGGGGTTCTAATTTGCACCAAGTTGACTACTTAACTCACCGATCGTCGTCCAAACGAGGTTTTCTACTTAACTCACCAGAGTTGCAAGTTAGCTCGCTTCTGAACTAAACGAAGTGTAAATAAGGCCTAAAGGAAAATGGTTCTAAAAATACTATATTAAATTAATATTTACTATCTTCGTTTGTAATACCTAAATAATACTTTGTTGATTACAATTGTTTACCGTTTATTGACTTATATATGTATTCTAAATAAGTATGTTTCTAACTTCTTCTAATTTTAAGATTATTTTAATACAACCTATACGAAAAAATGTACTCCTGTTCTCCACTACAATATATGTATGTATTATTATGTATCCTCATAATATATTTTATATAATATGATCGGGTTGTGGTCCCGTGGCTAGTGTCTCGGACTCATGTACCAAAGGTCCGTGGTTCGAATCCCACTCTACCCCAACTTGATTCCATTTTCTAATAGTGAGTTATTTACAACTCGTTGAAAACGGCCCTCAAAATTAAATATTTGGGTAAATCATAAGAACGCAAATATTTCTTTAAAAAAAAAAAAAATATATATTTTCTACTAATATGTAATAATTTTTATTTTTATAAATTAAATTTTTATTTTTATTCTTCTTTTTCTTCATAATTCATTTTTATTTTTTGCTCCTTTCTTTGTGTAAAATGCATTTCTGTCTTCATATTTAAAAATGCACTTCTGTTCTTTTCACTTTTATACTAATATGTAAAAATGATATTTTTGATATTTTTCTTTTTCTTCTAACAATCATTTATATAGTTTTTGCTACTTCTTTGTAAATACATGTCTGTATTTATTTGTATATATGTATGTAAAACATGTAAAAGGCTAAAAGGCTAAAAGGCGTTTAAATAAATAAATAAATTTGAAATATTTTGAGTAAATATACAAATACTCATTAGCTAGATGCTAGGTGGATGTAAACATTAAAAATTTAACTTTCTTCTCAAAAATAGTATTAAATTCCAAAACTAAAATAAAGGGTTATGCTTCTAGTGACTACTGTAGAGTTCTCTGGTAAGATGGAGCTTGATTACGCTTATATTATGATATTGTCCAAATAAGATTACAATGCAATTAATATAATTATGTACAGTAAGTTGTCTGGGCATAGTTCACTGCTTGACATTCATGCTTAATATGCATGTTTTGACATGAAAAGTAATGTTGTGATGATAAGAGTTTTTACAAGATTAGGATTGTACATAGTGACCATTACAATAATGATATTAAATAATAAATAATCAAGAATAGAGTGACTGGGATAAAATAACGCAAGGAAGATATCAACATGTTTTTCAATAAAAATAAAAAGAGTTCATTCTAAAAATGTATGCAAAATTTATTAAAAAATATATTTAAAATATATGAATAAATTATTTCAGTGGATCCAGTCCTATGGAGGTTTAGCGGTACTATCATCAACACTAGCGGTGGACACGTTCTTTTTAATAAGCGGTGTACTTCTTTCATACAATTTCTTCAAAAATACAAAAAAACGTAAGAAATTGTACAACCTACTTAAACCATTGTTAAAAGCGTTAGTTATTTTAAAAACCTTAAATTTTCTCATTTTAAAATTTAAAAAAATATTGTGAATTTTTAATTTGAGGTATTGAATTAGTGGTTATTCAATAAAATAAAATAAATAAAGGACAACTTTGTTTTTAAACACATATTTATATTTTTTTCTACGCTACACGGTTTCAAAGCTACACAAGCTTCTTTATCAAGGTAAAATTAACTTACGAATTCTACCACATTTTATTTTAACAGTAATTACCATATGGAGCTAATAAGTCAAATATTTTTGTCATGTTTTTCTTGTAAAGATGGGAAGTGTGAAGTGAGATGGATACGATCTTTAAAACTAGAAAGGAAATAGTATTAATTGATTTTGTTCCTAATTATTAATCGCTTTTTTAATTTCTAAGATTTATGAGTAGCCTGATTTAAGTATTTTGTATTCAACATGAAATTTTTAAAACCCAGAGTCTTTATTTATTAGATCTATATGTTTTGATGTAATATTTAGTAATCACTGTAAAATAAAATAGGATACGATTTATTAGTTAATCGTACTTAACGATTAATCAGTTAATTATACTTAACGATTTATAAATTAATTATACTTAACTTATGAATCATATCCTAAAATTAACAATCTTTTCTTTGGTCCACTCGTCTAGTTTAAAAGATCGTGTCCATCTCACTTCACACTTTTATTTTGGATACGGTAGTCAGTTTGATTATAGAATTCTACCAATTATCTGCATAGACAATAAATAAGTTCAACAATGTTTTGAGTATGTCCAAATGCTTGCAGACTGGCTGGATTTTCTCCCTTAGGAGTTGTTCATATGAAATTTTATTGCAACAGAGAGAGAAAACGTTTTTGAGAGGGGAATATGGGAGTCAAAGCATTTACAGGGCTTATGACCTGTCATTGGCTGGTTTAAGTGGCCACTTTACACACTGTGTAATATTCACCATTTTGCCAGTTTGAACATCCACATTTCCTCAACTCTTCCATCTGTTGACTTTTGTGAGAAAAAGAGCTGAAACCTTTATCATGTGGGTGAGATTCATCCGGCTGAACCAATTCACCTACTAGGCAACGCCTGAAAACAATTTTTTATACTTCTTCTTTTACCAGGAAGTTAATTCAACAATGTTTTTAGTATCTCCAAATGCTGGTAGACTGGCTGGATTTTTTCCCTAAGGAGTTGTTCATCAAAAATGTTTTCCCTTTCTGTTGCAATAAAATAAAAAATAAAAAATAAAAAAGTAAATTTTACCTTGATAAAGAAGCTAGTTTAGCTTTTAAACCAGTTAGTAGATAAAAGAAGTGGTTAAAAACAAAACTCTTTTAATATCAATTATATTTTTATCTATTTTCAGATTCCTTTCGACTGATTCCTGCATTTTACCTGCACCGTTTTTTGCGCCTGACTCCATTGTTTGCGATGCTAATTTTACTACAAGTATCCCTTTTGTCTGAATTAGGACAAGGTCCATTTTCCAAGGCGTGGAGTAATTACATGATAAATCCGTGTAAGGAATATTGGTGGAGTGCGCTTTTGTACGTACACAACTATGTCAACCCAAAGACCATGGTGAGCAATGCTTTTAAATACATTTTTCAATAGTTGTTCATAATGTTTTTAAACAAAGGAGACATTAAACAACTCTATTTTGAGAGATGACCTTGGTGATATGCGTTGGTGGTGTTTTCGTGCGGGTCCAATGAATTATTTTCAACTACCTCCGTACACACCTGATTATCCTCGGCTGCAGTTAGATTATTAAAAAAAATAGATGCAAATACTTTTTGGTCGTTTTGAAATATTACTTGCGAATTTTTGGCTGGCTGTCATAGGTAAATATTTAATATATCCGTTTTCGTCCCGTTGGATATTACACAGAAGAAAAATTATCAAGACTTCGTCGCACACTGCAAAATGACAAGGAAGACTTTTTAATATTAAAGTTTATTAATTCTATTCATATGGTGAATACTAGGTTACATAATTGTTTTTTCAGAACTGTTTAATTTATTTGATTTATTATTTGAAATTTGTAAAACGAAAAATATGTTTTCTGATGGAAGTATTTATTAACAAACACAGTACTTTTGAAGCATTCCCTTTTTGTCAAAAAATTCCAGAAGGGATATAAACTTGAAACTTTAAAAGTATCCCATTTCTATGACAAAAAAAAATCGGATACGAGTGTGTAAACAAGGTACTTTAAAAATATTATATTTAAAAAACTGACATATTTTTTTTAGAAGGGAGTATGTAAAGTTGACACTATAAAAGTATTCCATTTATAAAACTGTTGATATATATTTATTTTTATTTTTATTTATTTATTGGGGATATAAACAGTAATACATGTAACAAAAACATAACAAATAAAATATTCAGAGAATGAAACCAATGACAGATATCCACAGAAATACATTAAATACACTTACAATACATACTAGTATGTTTGTGTGAGTGTAAGTGAGTGAGAGGGTGGCTGAGTGGGTGTTATATTGGAATGAGGGTGAACATGTGTGTAAATATTGCACAAGTGTCAAGTGTCGAAAATATGATTATATAATAAGAATATTAATAATATAATATAATATTTGAATGGGATTGTGTAAATTAGTATAGGTGCAATTGGATATGTTACAGTAATTTGACATTCTAAATCAAATGCTAAAAAAATGTACCAAATGCGTTCACAATAAGAAAAAACACACAAAGAGTAAATATTTTATGGTGGAGATGAATTTTTAGGTTAACTTATTTTTGACCATTAGATTTAGAGTGTCCACTTACTTAGAATGTCCAATCACTATAAAATCCACTCTACCTACTTTTTAATATTTTATTAATAAAACTGACACTAAGATATTTCGCGTGATATGTCAAGTAATCACTTATACCAGTCAATTACAGCTCATATATTTTGATAAACTCCCAAGAAAGTAAAATTCAGAACTAGCCTGCAAGTATTTAGAGATGCTTATAATGTTATTTAATATCTTATGAATTGATTCTACTATAAAGTCCTTGATACTCGTAGTAAGAATCAATATTTTTTAAATGAACATTCAATGGTATTAAAATCAATAAACAAGGGTTATGTTTTTAGTGTTTTCCACAAACATGGTACCTATCCGTGGATATGCAGTTGTTTATTTTATCGCCTATCATCCTATTCCCAATATTACGGAATTCCAGAATTGGCCTGATATTGGCCACAGGATGGATTCTGGTCTCCCTTATTGTTTCTTTCATCATATGCTATTTGAAGTCTTGGTGGGCAGCCGAGCTATCTTTATTGTGAGTTACCTCTTTTCATTTAACCTGATTGAGGTTTTGATTTTTTTTGTAATGTATTTATTTATACAATTTAGTAAAATATTACCTATTAGTATTAAGAAAGAGTAATTTAGGGACCCCCTTATAACAGCATTTATTTATAGATGTGTTTTTTACACATAAAGCGGTTTTATTATTTACAAAATCAGAATAAAATTTTTTGTATATTTTAAATTAACGACTTGACCAAAAATGATATAATATAACAAACTTGATATTTAAATTCTAAGCTAAAAAAATAATTAAAAAATAAGATTAATAAAACACATTCTCTGGATCAAGTATGTCAATATTCTTTTTTTTAAATACCTAGCTTTGAATTTTTTTTTGATTCATACGTCCTGTTATTATATATTTTTAAATTGGTACTTTAAATCTTGGTGGCAATTAATTAAACTGATTTAAAGCTGTGGTGCATGGATTTTGTACCAAACTTCGTTGAATTAACAGGTCCTACATGAACAAAGCAAATGCTCTGTTATTTAGCCATGTTATTTTGTATATAATCAAATGTTTTTTTTTCTATTTATTGATTCACTTAAAAGTTATAATAATCCACTAAATTTTCATCTCAACTTAACACAAGACTTTTGGTCCCATGAAGTTGGGACTTATGTCTCGAAAAATATGTAATGAACTGTAAAGTAAACAAATAATATAAATCAAATAAAATTATTGTCAGCGAACAACCACATTCCTGATATAGGGACAGAGATATCTCGAAACTGGTAGAAGTTGGTCTTCAATAGCATTAGTTTAAATGTTTCGCAACAAAGTTAATACTAAAAATATGAATACATGTTTAATTATTATTGTTTTTCAGTGATCCAAATAGAGAAAGTCACGCTTATTATAACTACGCTACTCACGCTAGAGCTACGCCTTGGCTAATTGGCGTTTTGGCGGGATATTTTTTTAGAATTTACGAATTGAGAAATTTCAAAATTAATAAGGTAAAAACGATATATTTCAAATATAAGATTTTCTATCAGATTGTGTGAATATGAAACAGTCCGCTCCACGTAACGTAATTTTTCGGCAATGCTATCTGATTTAATTATAATAAATCTAAAAATGGGGGTAGAAAAGGTTCCTTTTTGATTGAAGGTTGAAGGAAAAAATTGAACCCCACCTGCAGCTGTTAAAAAATCCTGGTAAACTCTACCAATCACGCTAGTATAATGATGTTTTAAAATATATTCGCGTTTTTATGATGTACTTAAATATGTTTATTTAAGGTGGCATTTTTA